>NC_048305.1:41465952-41592250 GCF_013100865.1 Trachemys scripta elegans | reverse complement strand
CCCCCCCCCCCCCCCCGGCAACATCGGTGACGGGACCCCTCACCCCCGGCAACAGCGATAACAGGACCCCCTACCCTACTGCCCCCAGCAACGGGACTGGCCCCCCCGGGACCCTGCACAACATCAGTAATCAGGACTCCTTCCCCCCCCTCCCCCACGCCTCCCAGCAGCGGCACTGGCCAGGACACCCAGCACCTCTCTGCAACATGTATCCTGAACCGCCCCCACACACAACATCAGTAAAGGAACCTGTGGCCTGGGACTGACCCTGTTTTGGGGGCTGGGGGGTTGGCCGCAACTCTTCCCCCCTTATAACATCAGTAAGCAGAACAACCTCCCAAAAAATTAGTAACAGACAGCCTTTTGTGCTACTTGATGGGACCCTCTGCACCCCACCCCAGCATCTGTAACCAGGGCCCACCCTGCATCCTCTGGGCCAGGACCCCACCACAGTAACCAGGACCAGCTGGGGCCTTCTGCATGGCCAGCCCTAGACTCCCTGTCCCTCTAATATCGGTAGCCAGGACCTCCTGCCCCCTCCAAGTCCCCATAATTGGACCGACTGGGAACCCCTGTGTGCTCCAGCCAGGACCCCCTGCACTCCCTGGCAACATTGGTAACCGGGGCCAGTTGGGACACCCCTCATCTTCCTTCTCCCCCCCCGCGTTTAGCCCCCATACTCTACCCCATCCCTGCCGCAACATTGGTAACCAGGACCCCACCCCATTACCCCCATACTCTACCCCATCCTACCACTGGCAACATTGGTAATGGGACCCTCTGACCCCCTAGGCTGTGGACCCCCCTGAATTCCATGACACACACACACCCACCCACCCACCCAGCAACATCAGTAACCGGGATTTGCTGAGACATGCTCCACACTCCCCCAGCAACATCAGTAACCAGGATTCCCCTGAACTCTCTGGCCAGGACCCCAGAGTAAGTGGGACTGGGTCTGGACCCCCCTGCAACACAGGTACCTGGGACCCCTGGCATCCCTCTCCCAGGACAGGACCCCCTACATGCACACATCAGTAATCAAGATCCCTGGCACTGCCTACAGGCCAGGCCTCCATGGTCATAACCCTTCCCACAACATCCGTAACCAGGATCCCCCATGCAACATGGGTAACCGGGACCACCTGGGCCCTTCTGCATGCCTGGACCGGGACCCCCTGCACTCTCCCCCAACATTTGTAACCAGGACCCTCCCTGCATCCCACAACCTGGACCCCCCACCCCAGTAACTGGGACGGCCAGGACCGCTCCTCCTAATCCTTGCAACACCTGGACTCGGCCATGACCTCCTGGCCAGCACCCCCCCATACTCCCACCCCACAACTTCAGTAACTGGGCTGGGACCCGACCTCCATCTAGGACCCTATGTAAAATTGGTAATCAGGACCCCTGCTAGTCCTCTGGGCTAAGACCCTCCTGGGCCCCCTACACCCTCTCCCAGTAACTAGGACAGGGTTGGGACAGGACCCCCATACCCCACCCCAACATCAGTGATCAGGATGCAGGACCCCTGCACCCCAGTCTCCCCACAACACTGCTAACTGTGGTACCCCCACCCTCCGGTACAGAACCACCGACCTCCTGTCCCTACTGCAACATCAGTAGCTGGGTTCCCTACTGCCTCATAAACCAGAACCCCCCAGGCCTACCACTGCATCAGTAACCAGGGCCCCCCGACCCCACTCTGCAACATCAGTAACAGGGACCCTGCCAGACCTGGCCTCTCTCTCCCTGCACCCTCATGGCATCAGTAACAGGGACCCTGAACCCTACTAGTCCTGGCCCCCCCTCTCCCTGCCCCTCCACAGCATCAGTAATGGGGACCCTGGCCCCTGCCAACCCTGCCCCCCCCCCTTCCCACTGCACCACCACAGCACATCCTCCTCTCCACATGCTACAACATCAGTAATTGGGCTGGTCCAACTGGGCTGGAATGCCCACCTCCATTCCCCACCACCACAGTATCAGTGACAGGGCCTGTACCCCCACCAGGCCTGGCCCCCCCACCATAACATCAGGGACTACAACCCTCCAACAACATTGGTAACCAGGGTCCCTTCCCTCACTAGCTCACAACCCTGTACCGCCAGGCCAGTGGTGCTCTATCTCCAGCTATAATATCAGTAATCGGAAGGGGCTCCTCTTACTGCAGCGTGAGGTAACTGGGACCCCCTGCATGGGCTAGGACCTCCCCAAGATAGAGACTGCCACTCCCCTACTGCAACATCGGTAACCAAGATTCTTCCCTCCCCTCCCCCCCGTCTTTGATCCCTCTGCAATATCAGGAGCCAGGACCCAACTGCCCTGGGATAGAGATCTACCCACCATCACAACACGAGTTAATCTCCACACCAGATTATAACATTGAGAGGGAGGACAAGAAATAAGAACGGATATAGCCGGGGGGACAAGATTGGACATGGAGGGGGGGCGGGGGGGGGAGGGATACTAGACTAAAAGGTCATACTAGCAATACAATGTGCATACCAAATGGGATAACAAATGTGAGAGAGGCCAAACGGCATAAATTAAGATGTTTAGACACCAATGCAAGAAGCCTAGGTAACAAAATGGAGGAATTAGAGCTCCTGGTCCAAGAAATGAAACCGCATATCATAGGAATAACTGAAACGTGGTGGAACAGTAGTCATGACTGGAGTACAGGTATGGAAGGGTATGTGCTGTTTAGGAAGGACCGGATTAAAGGTAAAGGTAAGGGAGTAGCATTGTATGTCAGTAATGAGGTAAACTGTAAAGAAATAATAAGTGATGGAATAGATAAGACGGAGTCTGTCTGGGCAATACTCACATTGGGTAAAAGAACTACTAGAACCTCCCCTGGGATAGTGCTTGGGGTGTGCTATAGACCGCCAGGATCTAGCCTGGATATGGACAGAGAACTCTTTAATGTTTTTAGGGAAGTAAATACTAATAGGAACTGTGTAATGATGGGAGACTTTAACTTCCCGGATATAGATTGGGGAACAAATGCTAGTAACAATAATAGGGCTCAGATTTTCCTAGACGTGATAGCTGATGAATTCCTTCATCAAGTAGTTGCTGAACCGACGAGGGGGGATGCCATTTTAGATTTGGTCTTGGTGAGTAGTGAGGACCTTGTTGAGGAAATGGTTATAGGGGATAACCTTGGCTCGAGTGATCATGAGCTAATTCAGTTTAAACTAAATGGAAAGATTAACAGAATTAAATCGGAGACTAAGGTTTACGATTTCAAAAGGGCTAACTTTAATAAATTAAGGGGACTAGTTAGGGAAGTGGATTGAACTAACATATTTAGAGATCTAAAGGCGGAAGGCGCCTGGGATTATTTCAAGTTGAAGTTGCAGGAGCTGTCGGAGGCTTGTATCCCGAGAAAGGGAAAATGGTTCGCAGGCAGGAGATTTAGACCGAGCTGGATGAGCAAGCGTCTCAAAGGGATCATTAAGAAAAAACAAAGTGTACAGGGAATGGAAGATGGGAGGGATCAGCAAAGAAACCTACCTTATTGAGGTCAGAGCATGTAGAGACGGAGTGAGAAAAGCCAAAAGCCGTGTACAGTTGGACCTTGTGAGGGGAATTAAAACCAATAGCAAGAGCTTTTATAGCCATATAAATAGGAAGAAAACAAAGAAAGAAGAAGTGGGACTGCTTAAGACTGTAGATGGAGTGGAGATTAAGGATAATCTAGGCATGGCACAATATCTAAATGAATATTTTTCATCGGTATTTAATGAGGCTAATGAAAGGCTGAGGAATAGTAGAAGCAAGACGGATGGGAATAAAGGAGTGGGGATTGACATTACTGTATCCGAGGTAGAAGCCAAACTCGAACAGCTTAACGGGACTAAATCGGGCGGACCGGATGATCTTCATCCGAGAATATTAAAGGAACTGGCGCAAGAAATTGCAAGCCCGTTAGCGATAATTTTTAATGAATTTGTAAACTCGGGGGTGGTACCGTTTGACTGGAGAATAGCTAATGTGGTTCCTATTTTCAAGAAGGGGAAAAAAGTGACCCAGGTAACTACAGGCCTGTTAGTTTAACATCTGTAATATGCAAGGTCTTGGAAAAAATTTTGAAGGAGAAAGTAGTTAAGGACCTTGAGGACAATGCCAATTGGGACAAATTACAACACGGTTTTACGAAAGGTAGATCATGCCAAACCAACCTGATCTCCTTCTTTGAGAAAGTAACAGATTATTTAGATAACGGAAATGCGGTGGATCTATATACCTCGATTTCAGTAAAGCGTTTGATACGGTACTGCATGAGGAATTATTGGTTAAATTGGAAAAGATGGGGATCGATATGAAAATCCAGAGGTGGATAAAGAACTGGTTAAAGGGGAGACTGCAGCGGGTCGTACTGAAAGGTGAACTGTCAGGTTGGAGGGAGGTTACCAGTGGAGTTCCTCGAGGTTCGGTTTTGGGTCCAATTTTATTTAATCTATTCATTACTGACCTTGGAACCAAATGTAGGAGTGGGCTGATAAAGTTTGCGGATTACACAAAGTTGGGAGGTATTGCCAATTTGGAGAAGGATCGGGATATCCTGCAGGGAGATTTGGATGACCTTGTAAACTGGAGTAATAGTAATAGGATGAAATTTAATAGTGAGAAGTGTAAGGTTATGCATTTAGGGATAAATAACAAGAATTTTAGTTATAAGCTAGGGACGCATCGGTTGGAAGTAACGGAAGAGGAGAAGGACCTCGGAGTCCTGGTTGATCGCAGGATGACTATGAATCAGCAATGTGACGTGGCCGTGAAAAAAGCTAATGCGGTCTTGGGATGCATTAGGCGAGGTATTTCTAGTAGGGATAAGGAGGTTCTGGTTCCGTTATACAAGGCACTGGTGAGACCTCATTTGGAGTACTGTGTGCAGTTCTGGTCTCCCGTGTTTAATAAGGATGAAATCAAACTGGAACGGGTACAGAGAAGAGCCACTAGGATGATCCGAGGAATGGAAAATCTGGCATATGAAAGGAGACTCGAGGAGCTCGGTTTGTTTACCTTAACCAAAAGAAGGCTGAGGGGGGATATGATTGCTCTCTTTAAATATATCAGAAGGATAAATACCAGGGGGGGAGAGGAATTATTTCAGCTCAGTACTAATGTGGACACGAGAACGAATGGATATAAACTGGCCGTCGGGAAGTTTAGGCTTGAAATTAGACGAAGGTTTCTAACCATCAGAGGGGGTGAAGTTTTGGAACAGCCTTCCGAGGGAAACAGTGGGGGCGAAAGACCTCTCTGGCTTTAAGATTAAGCTTGATAAGTTTATGGAGGGGATGGTTTGATGGGATAAAGTGATTTTAGTCAATAGGTCAATAACGTGCCATCGCTGGTAATTAGCAACAATGGTCAATGATGGGATATTAAAAGTTACTACAGAGAACTTTTTCCAGAGGGTCTGGCTAGAGAATCTTGCCCGCATGCTCGGGGTTCAGCTGATCGCCATATTTGGGGTCGGGAAGGAATTTTCCTCCAGGGTAGATTGGCAGAGGCCCTGGAGGTTTTTCGCCTTCCTCCGCAGCATGGGGCAGGGGTCGCTTGCTGGAGGATTCTCAGGGATTTGAAGTCTTTAAATCATGATTTGGGGACTTCAACAGCTGAGTCAAGGGATCAAGAATTCTTCCAGGAGTGGGTGGGTCAGCTTTTGTGGCCCACATCATGCGGGAGGTCAGACTAGATGATCATAATGGTCCCTTCTGACCTTTGAGTCTATGAGTAACCTGGACCCCCCACCATTCCCTGGGATCTCCCACCAAGCCGAGACACACACGCCCCAACTGCAACATCAGGAGCCGGGCCCCCTCCACAGCAGTAACAGAGACCCTGGCTCCCCATCACCCCTGGCCTGGCCTCCCATCCCCCTCCACAGTGTTGGTAACTGGGACCTCCCCCAGGCTGTGTTGGGGCCCCTAGCCCCTCCCAGCAACATCTCTAACCAGAGCTCTCCTGAGCCAGGATGGGGACATCAACCTCCCTGCCCCAGTGACATCCTGATGGGGGGGGCCCCCACTGCAATGTTGGAAATGGGCTGGGACCCCTTCCTGGGGAACTGGATACACCTGCTCCCTACAGCAGCCTGAGGAAATATGCCAGGGTCACCTCCTAGGGCTACCGACCAGTCCCCTGCAGCACTGGGCATGGGAATGCCCTCTGCACAACTCGTCCACTGCAGCAGTGGTAATCAGGTCAGACCAAGGACAGCCCACTCCACAGCCTCCAATTATCAGCCCCAGGCCCCCACGTGGGCAGGCTGTGCTTTGGGCCAGGTTGGGATCTGAAGCTGGGGGGTGCTTTGTATCCTCCTGTGTTCTAGGGCTTTTCATCCTGCAGCATCTAGCAGATCAGTGTGGAGGGGGGTCTGCCCTGAGACCAGGTGCCACCTATATGCTGCTGCAGGCTGCTATGCCCTGCCTCCCTGTGCCCATGCTGGGTGGGGGAAGGGAAAAGTGATGAAGCATGCATCCAGCCTCTGGCAGAACCAGTAGGAGTTTTGAATAATCTGCTGGTTCCTTGCTTGGAGTCCAAAGTGCAAATGTAGCAAGAAAAGGGTTAGCAGGCTGGCTCTGTACGCTCCAAAACCAGCCCGTTCCCTCTTCCTCTCCCCACCACGACAGTGCAGGTGTCATGTGAGGGGAGAGGCAGGCATCAGAGGCCTGTCTGTGCTGGGGGATTTCCAAGCCCAGCTGAGCACGTTCTTTTTCAGCCTCCGTACGCTCCCTCACTGATCTAAAGGGAAGCAGAATGGGTCTGATGCTCAACTTGGAGTCACTTTGAATTCACCAGCTTTGCCCTTGTCTGATTCCAGTGACGCTGTATGGCGTGTTCACCAACCACTTCTCTGCAAATGGCCCTTCTCGCTGCCTCCTGCTGGAGCTGCTGGACATCAGCGTGTCAGAGCTGCTTCTCTACTCCAGCCATCAGGGTTGCTCCATGTGGATGATCCAGCACTGTGCCCGTGATGTGTTAGAGGCCCTGTCTTTCCTTCACCACAAAGGCTATGTGCATGCAGACCTCAAGCCACGCAACATCCTGTGGAGTGCAGAGGAAGAGTGCTTTAAACTCATTGACTTTGGGCTTAGCTTCAGAGAGGGAAATCAGGTTTGGAACACCGTTTATAGGAGCACTTAATTCTGTTTCATGTCACTGTGCTGTGATCCTGTCAACTCTCGGCAGCTATGTGGATTTGCTGGGCTGGTGACTCTTTAGGGGTTACCCGTCTCTGTGGATCGTTACTGAGCCAATGGTCCAGCTCTGTAGGAATGTAGGGATTGAAGACCCAGTCAGACCAGTGGTCCATATTGTGGCTGGTACCAGATGCTTCAGAGGAAGGTGCAGCTAGGAAGTAGTAGGCCCCTAGGGTCAGTTTCTTCCTAAACCCAGATAGCTAGTGCCTGGCCTGTGCCCTGGAACATGAGCTTGTATCTCATCTAACAGGATGCAGATGTTCCCATTATCCATGTAAATGTCTAATCCTTCTCTTGATACCTTGTGGCTGTGTATTCCTCAGGGTGATTAAACATTGGGTTTAAATGCCTTTTTTAAATGTGTTGCTTTTCAATTTCACAGACAGTCCCTTGTTCTTGTATTGTGCAAGAGGGTAAACTGGGGTGCATAAATCTACAGGCTCTAGCATTCCTTATTTTATGTACGACCATTACCCTATGTCCCTTCTTATTCACCTTCTGCTTAACAACCCTCATCTTTTCAGTCTCTCCTATGAAAATCCCACTGTCACTCAGTTTTCACCCATCTTTTGACCTCTTTTTCTGCTATGTGCCTTCCAAGATAGGGTGATGCTATTAATGAATCCTCGCATTCTGTTTGATCTTTTGACTGCCGCTTCACATTGAGCAGATTTTCATTGAGCTCTTTGCAGGGATGCCCTGGTCCCTTTTCCATATGCCTAACATTAATATGGAGCCCGCCCACCCCTGCCCCCGGTGTATAGACAGTTCAGATTATTTATCCTGATGTGCACTACCGTGCATTTATCAACACAAACTTTCATCTGAAACCATGCAGCCTCCATTCACCCAGCTCTGTTAGACCCCTTTTGGTGCTTCAGGCTTTACTTGTCTCAGCTAACTTAAACCATGTTGTCATCTGTAAATCTCATCATCTTCCTGGGCAGCCCCTTTTCTGGATCATTCATATGTTAAACAGCACTAGTCCTCCTAAGGAGCCATAGGACACCTCACTGTTAACATATGACACTAATTTACCTCTCATCTGGGACTACTTAGTTTCCTTAATAGCTTCCTGTGAGGGGTCTGTCAGAGGGATTTTGAAGTCCAGATTGCCTGTCAGCTGGTTCTCCTTCATCCACCTTGTGGCTGACACCCACTAAGAATAGTAGTAGACAAGACTGACATGATTTCTTTTTCAGAAGTGGTGGTGGTTTGTGCCTCTTGTATCCTGCTCATCTAGATGTTCTATGATTCAATTATTTCAACCACTTGGCCTGGTACTGAAAACAAGGCTCACTGTCTGATTGCCAAGGTCATCCATTTGATTTGCTATCTTTGAGCTCTCTGGTACAGTAGCTGATTTTAATGAGCATATTTTAATTAGTGGCATGGCCAATTTGCTCTGAAGTGCTTTCGGGACCTGTGGCTGTCTGCCATGCTGTGCTAGTGACTTGTTACTCTGCCTAGCAGAATGTGTTGTGGTTTTCCCATCGTGTTTGCTCCTCTAATTCCTTCTTAACCATCCTAATTCACTTCTTGTATTTGGACATTTCTGCTGGGCTGAATTTCCTGGTTTTGGTGTTGGGAACCATCCAGGTTGACCTGAATAACCTCGAGCCTTGCCATGAGAACAGACTGAAGCTGGCTTGTCCTCTTCCCCCTGTTGTTTAGGTGCGTAAGTGCCTTCTGTGACCACTAGGGCTGCTTGTCTGATTTTTAATTTCCTCACTTCTGACTCTTGGGCCTCTTTGACATGGTTCTCCTCTTTTAAATAAAAATATCTCCCTTTCTATCACTTAAAGCTAGGGGGTGCTGGGCTTTTAGAGAGGTTCTCTGGTAAAATGAGGTCTCGACCACTTGTGGTTACCAGTGATCTTGGCTCTTCCCGGTGGCAGAGGTGGCTAAATTCCAGATTTGGGAATTATATTTGGCCTGTATCCTCTCGGTTTTAGCTAGCCAGTGTTATCTTTCTGCCCTAAGCTGCTGTTTAGTTGGGTGGTTAAACCTCGGCTGTGTTTTGCTTCAAACATGTCTGCACTTAGAGTGGGTGAAGGGATCTTTTTATACAGCTCGTATGTCAGTTTGAAGTTTACAAGCCACTTTGGGCTCCTTCGGATGAAAGGCACTTTGTGAGAATAAATCTGCAAGAGATGTACAGTCAGTTAGTTGAACTGAAATGAATTCTCTTTGAATGGGTTCCTGGTAAAGTTGTCTGGCTCCACACTTTGCCTGGAGAATTTAGTTTCAGACTCTTCTCTTCTGCTGGCTTGACTCTAAAACGATGCTGCTGAGCAGCCCTATAAAGGCAAGGGGGCATGTAGTTTATTTCCTCTGCTGCCATCTCTCTTTTCTTTGAACAGGCAGCGTATAGGCATTTTACTTTCTCTTCAGTAGCAAAAGGCAGAGCTGTCGCTGCTGAACAGGAATTGATTGCTGCAGGTTTTTCTGACTGCAGGGGGAGAGGAGAGCTGGGGGGAAAGTACATTTAAGTTCCCTGCCTGCATATTACAGATGTTTGTTTAGGATTTAGCTTTTAAAATATTAGTATTTGAACAGAAGCCATTATCCGTCCTCTCTGCTCTATGACATAAGCCGATCATGAGCTAGGCCCAGAAGTCCTCTCTGTCCTTATATACTGCATTAGTTTTTGGAGGAGCATTATGGGGACTTGACACCTTACTCTGAAGCGTCTAGAATTCTCCTTGGCAGGAGACTGGATATCTGTTCAGAAGATCATTGGTCCAGGATGACACTGCTTGCATTGATATTGGTGCTCTGCCTTTCACTTTCATCTCCAATACAAATCACTGATGTCAAAATGAGCCACTAGCTTTCTTACTGGGAGGTGGTTCTCTCTTAAAGTGTCTCACCAAACTGCTGGCTGGGCTACCAAAACAGACTGAACTTTCTAAACTTGGCTGGCTGTTTAACACCTGGAGATTTAGCAAGCTTTTGTTAAGCTGCCCATCTCAGTGGTTCTCAAAGTTTTGTACTGTTGACCCCTTTCACATAGCAAGCCTGTGAGTGTGACCCCCCCCTTATAAAGTAAGAACACTTTTTTTAATAAATGCTGGAGGCAAAGCGGGGTTTAGGGTGAAGGCTGACAGCTCACGACCCCCCTATGTAATAACCTCGCTGACCCCTGAGGGGTCCCAACCCCCAGTTTGAGAACCCCGGCCTGTCTGGAAAGGACTCTAGAAGCTGGTATAAGGGGGCGGGGAGGGGAGGGAATTGGCTGAATCCTGGTTCTAGTATTCTATGTTCGATCTTCCTTAGGATGTGAAATACATTCAGACAGACGGGTATCGGGCTCCAGAGGCAGAGCTGCAGAACTGCCTGGCTCAGGCGGGGCTCCAGAGTGAAACGGAATGTACCTCTGCTGTAGATCTGTGGAGTCTAGGAATCGTTTTACTGGAAATGTTCTCAGGAATGAAACTGAAACATACTGTCCAATCTCAGGAATGGAAGGTGAGGAAAAGCTGTTCTTTGAATTCCCAAATCCAGGGTCATTGTTCATGCTGGAGGAGCTTGTGCTCCCTGGTTTTATCCTGCTTATATGATGCTATTCCCAATGCCCAGAAAATGCATTGAAACCATCCCTTTAGTTCTTTCTTCAGCCTTCTTGGGAGTTACTGTTCTGGAGCACTAAAATTGCACCTGTCCATAGTATGGGGATGTCTCTTTGGGGCCTGAATTCACACTGTGGGACGGGTGAAATGCTAAGGCTCCAGGACTGGGTCTTGTCTATACTGCAGAGTTTTGTTGCCAAAAGGCAGCTTTTGGCGACTAAACAATGGAGGTATACACAGTGCAATGCCACTTTTGGCAACAAAACTCTTCAGTTTCAGTGACAAAATCAAACCACTTCCACGAAAGGCAGAGAGCTTTTTGTGGCAAACTTAGTGACAAAGCATCAGTGTGGATGCTGCTGTTCATTATATCACCAGAACTAGCCTCCCCCAGTATCCCACAATGCCCACTGTGACCGCTCTGTTCACTTTTTTGAACTCGACTGCCGTGCAAAGCCCTTTCCAAAGCTCCAGGAAATGCTGACAGCTGAGCATGCCTGCAACAAAGACAAAATCATTAACATAGAATGCTGCTGTCTCCTGCACTACACACAGAGGCAGGCAGGCAGGAGTGCACGTGTGTGTGTGCATGTGTGTGTGCATGAGAGAGAGACTGCTGTGCAGAGCCAGGGAGGGAGGCGGGGGCTGATGTCGGGGATGTCTCCCTGCCTCGGGACTGGTTGCTTCCGGCGGCTGTCGGAACTTAGAGACAGCGTGCCAGCACACTCCCTCTCCCCCAACACACACACTCTTCCCCCACACACACACACACCCTGTCACACACTGTCCCCCCGCCCCTCCCCCACACACACTTCAGTTGAAAAGAGGCTGCCAATCTAGCAAGATGGCCAAGAAATCTACATCATATGATGCTGTACCTGCCCCAGGAGGCATTGCAAACCCTTCCCAAAGTACCCTGCGGCCAGTTGCACAGAGGGATAGCTACCCACAGTGCACTGCTCTGTGTCAATGCAAGAGCTGCTAGTGTGGATGCGCTTCACTGACACAAGGAGCATAGCGTGGATATGCAACAGTGGCTTAATTAGAGCGACATCACTTTTGTCGACACAATTCTGCAATGTAGACTTAGCCTAGATCTTGGCTCTGTTTGTAAGACTGCCAGCTTTGGTGTAACACCAGAATGGAAAGTGAAATAGATCAGTTACATTTCTGCAAACTAGTTCAGTGGCATGGTGACAAAGCAATACATTTCTCTGGCTTTTAGTGCGACTCTCACAATGTAGGGCTGTTTATTAGCTCTAGGAGTGTACTGAGGACAGGAGAGTGCTGCAAGGCATGTCTGACTGACTGACTCCACGTTTCTGCTCTGAAATGGTCACTTTTATTTCCAGCTCCTCTCTTGGCAGTAGGCATCATTCAGAAAGACTCCCAGTAAGGAACTGAAAAATGTGTCACAGACCGTGAAATAAGCTCATCCCTGTGAAATCTGATCTCCCCCTTCTGCTGGAGCCTCCCAGCTGGAGGCTCCTAACTGCTAGTCCAGGCTGAGTTGGGGAGAAACAGGACTTGTCCTTCCCCAGCACAGCTGCTCTCAGTGGGGAGATCAGACTTGCCTCCAAAGGCAGCACAGAAGTGAGTGTGGTACACCCTCACTTCTGCGCTGCAGCAGCCATGTAGCTGGGCTCGGGGCTTCCACCCCACAGCTTCTGCCCAGACTCAGGGCTTCCACCTCCCATGGCTTGGGATGCTGGTGCTTGCCCCCGTACCTGCAGCTCAGGGTGCCCAAATTGGCCAGGACCCATGCTTTAATCCGCCACTGGCCAGTGCTAGCCTTTAGTAGCCCCTGCCTGGGGTGTTCCCACCAGCACTGGGAGATCAGACTCCCCTCCACTTCTGGGAGCCTCCTCCTGCTGCAGGAAGCTCTGGGGCTGCTACTTTCAGAGCCCAGCTCTGCAGGCAGCACAGAAGTGAGGGTGGCAATCATGTGACCTTCCTACAACAGCTTTGCGACACCCCCTCTCCCCCGATCCCCTTTTGGGTCAGGACCCCCATGATTACAACAATGAAATTTCAGATGTAAACATCTGAAATTGTAAAATTGACCAATTTTAAAACCCTCTGGCCATGAAATTGACCATAATGGACCATGAATTTGGTAGGGCCCTACCCATAGGAAATGCCCCCTCAGTCTCAGCATTTTGGTGAATGTTCACCCCAGGATTTTATTTTCCTTCTAACCCTGGCTGCTTTTGCTTTCCAGACAAACAATTCTGCCATCATTGATCACATTTTTGCCAGTGAAGGTGTGGTAAATTCAGCCATCCCAGCCTATCACCTCAGAGATCTTATCAAGAGGTATATTGCAAATAGCAAATGTTACATGTTACTCTGAGGTACATGTATGCTGATCCAAGCAGTACTGTTCTACTTGTAAAGGTTTGTCTTGCATTCAGATTCCAAGGAGTCTTGCAGTCCTTGTCTAGGCTGCCTACTCTCCTGAAACTTTCCCATGGTTGTGCTGGCAGTGCAGCCCCAGGAGTGCCTGACTCCTGGTATTCTAATTACTGTGTGAGCAGGGCTGCACAGAGTGGGTGTAGAGAACATTGGTGGCCTGCCTATGCTAGCACTCCCATTGTTGCTGTCCGGGGAATGGTGTGATGGGGAACTTGTATAAAAATATTGATGGTGATGAGGTGTTGGCAGCATCTCTTTAAGCCAGTAGATGAAACATGTTTGGAAAAATGCCTTCCCTGTGATGTCAATAAGGTCCAAATAGGAGCATCTGCAGTTCCTAAGTTAGTAGAGGAGAGGGCTCTGATCTTTCCCAAGTAGCAGCAGAGTAAATCAATAACTCTAGCAGCAAAGAAACTGACTTGACTGCCTGGTGGGCTGCAATGGAGCTCTAGTCATGTCACTTCCCTGCTGCTAGTGGGGGAAGCTCTGAGCAGCAGCTGAATCAGAGTTCCCATGGGGAAGAGGACTTAAAAAGAGGCTGGGGGAGGGGATAGACGTTTGTCCCTGAGCATCCAGTGTTGTGAGCCCCAGTGATCACAGCTTTCCCCAGAAGGTTCTAGGTCACTGTGGCATGGTCGCCTGCCATCCTGTAAATGGGAATATGCAGAGGCTTTTCAGAGAACAGCCATCTCACTATGAAAGGATAGACTCTGGAGCAGCCATAGGGCAGCATCTGTAGGAGAATATTCAATCATGGACCTGTAGCTAGAAATGGTTATAACTGATGGTATAAATGAAACCACTCATCAGCATGGCCTGTGCTAAAATCTAAGTGTCGCTTTCCAAACTCAGTTTTGGTAGAGGAGTCTGGAAAAGTTACTCACCAAACACTCCTGTAAGAAGCCCTTTAAGGTGCTTGTAATGCCAAAATTCTCAGAGACTATGGACAAAAGAGAGTGCACAGAAATCCCATGTGTGTGAGTGCTGTAAGGGGGCAGATGTGCTGTGGGGTTTGTACGTAAGGTTCCAGCCTCACTTGAAATGCAGATCTCATCACTGCCTTTGCTGTGGGGATGCTGTGTGCAAAAACATGACGTCTCCTTTTGTCTTCTAGCATGCTTCATGATGACCAAGTGAAAAGAGCCACTGCTGCAAAGGCCCTGTGCAGCCCCTTCTTCAGCATTCCCTTTGGTAAGTTGTGTAGTTCCATCCGCCTCAGGCTTCTAACATCAAGGGCAAGGAGCCCTTGTGTCCAGCTGGAATTGTTTTGCCCCTCAGGCTTCCTTCACTTATTCTCCCTGGGTTGGTCTTTTGTGCCTGATGGCAGCCACCAGTCCTCTGCAGCACAGCTGCTTCAAGCTTTGCCCATGCTTCACCCTGTGCACAGGATCTGACTGTGGCCTGTCTCCCTAGCTGGAGGCCACAAAGTGTTGGTCTCCCTCTAGAAGGGCAGGCAGGCACTTCTCACAGATTCTGCTTAACTTAGACAAAACCAGCATTTACTTGACCACCCAAAGAAGAAGAGTAACCAGTAATATGTGCCTGTTATGGGTACTATGAAAAGCTCTTTTGGGTAGCCTTGAGCTCTAGGTAAGCAGATATAAAAAAATATATATATGGTTACCTTGTTTCCTACTTAGGCTTGGTCTACACTAGTAAATTAGGTCAGTATAACTACATCGCTCGGGTGTGAAAAATCCACAGCCTCTGAGCGATACAGTTAAACCAAACTAACCCCTGGCGCAGTCGTTGATGGGAGAATTCTCCCACTCTCCCGTAGAGGTGGATTACCTACATCAGTGGGAGAAGCCCTTCCATCGGGGCCTAGGTAATGTCTTTACTGCACTACAGCTGTGCGGTTGCAGCATTTTAAGTGTAGACAAGGCCTGAGTATGAATCTTGGGGCTTTTGAAGCACCGTGGGGGGCGGAGGGGAGAAGCTGTCTGACAGTGGCTTCTGTTAGTGCCTCATCAAATTAAGCTTGTTAGCAGCTGAGCAATGTCCATATACTGCCCACTGAAGGCAGCAGTGTGGTCCAGTGGATCAGGCACGAGTGGGAGTCAAGTCCTCCTTCTGGGGACTACACAGCAAATCACACTGCATGCTGGTGTTGGGGTCACTGCGTTGCTCAGTCAGCACTGCCCTCTTGGATCCAACAGTGTGATTTCCTCTTCAGTTGAAATGGAAAGGCCATCTGCGCCAAATCACATGCTGGGTCACAAGCTTCCAGCTGGAGAAAAGTCAGGAACATTCCTACCTCTTTGGAGTCTTGACTCTCTCCATGTTGTGTCCAATTACCCTGCCTTCCCCTCCTCCCCCCTGAATGACTGTCAGTCCCCCCAGGAGCTGCACACATGGCTTTGCATTCTGCTGCTTTTAGTTCTTTAGGCAGCACAGCTGTACTCCTTATTCATTAGTGACAGTGTAAATTATTAGCAGCTGTGGAGCCTCTCGCCTCTGGGCTGGCAAGTGGCTTCTGCTGAGTCTCTGCAGCTTTCCCTGAGTTGTGTGAAGTGTGGGGTGGATAGGCTTGCAGAAGAGGAAGCTTCTCAAAGCTCAGAGTGGCCCTGGAACATAAGAACTGCCATAATGGGTCAGACCAAAGGTCCATCCGACAGTGGCCAGTGCCAGGTGCCCCAGAGTGAATGAACAGAGCAGGTAATCATTGAGTGATCCAACCCCTGTCACCCATTCCCAGCTTCTGGTAAACAGAGGCTAGGGACACCATCCCTGACCATCCTGGCTAATAGCCATTGACGGACCTATTCTCCATGAATTTATCTAGTTCCTTTTTGAACCCTGTTATAGTCTTGGCCTTCACAACATCCTCTGGCAAAGAGTTCCACAGGTTGACTGTGCATTGTGTGAAAAAATATTTCCTTTTGTTTGTTTTTAAACTTGCTGCCTATTAATTTCATTTGGTGACCCCCTAGTTCTTGTGTTATGAGGAGTAAATAACACTTCCTTATTTAGCAACAGAGGGTCCTGTGGCACCTTTGAGACTAACAGAAGTACTGGGAGCATAAGCTTTCGTGGGTAAGAACCTCACTTCTTCAGATGCAAGTAATGGAAATCTCCAGAGGCAGGTATATATCAGTGTGGAGATAACAAGGTTAGTTCAATCAGGGAGGGTGAGGTGCTCTGCTAGCAGTTGAGGTGTGAACACCAAGGGAGGAGAAACTGTTTCTGTAGTTGGATAGCCATTCACAGTCTTTGTTTAATCCTGATCTGATGGTGTCAAATTTGCAAATGAACTGGAGCTCAGCAGTTTCTCTTTGGAGTCTGGTCCTGAAGTTTTTTTGCTGTAAGATGGCAACCTTTACATCTGCTATTGTGTGGCCAGGGAGGTTGAAGTGTTCTCCTACAGGTTTTTGTATATTGCCATTCCTGATATCTGACTTGTGTCCATTTATCCTCTTGCGCAGTGACTGTCCAGTTTGGCCAATGTACATAGCAGAGGGGCATTGCTGGCATATGATTGCAGCTACAACATCACCGGCTCATTCACCTGCACGTCCACCAATGTTATATATGCCATCATATGCCAGCAATGGCCCTCTGCTATGTACATTGGCCAAACTGGACAGTCACTGCGCAAGAGGATAAATGGACACAAGTCAGATATCAGGAATGGCAATATACAAAAACCTGTAGGAGAACACTTCAACCTCCCTGGCCACACAATAGCAGATGTAAAGGTAGCCATCTTACAGCAAAAAAACTTCAGGACCAGACTCCAAAGAGAAACTGCTGAGCTCCAGTTCATTTGCAAATTTGACACCATCAGATCAGGATTAAACAAAGACTGTGAATGGCTATCCAACTACAGAAACAGTTTCTCCTCCCTTGGTGTTCACACCTCAACTGCTAGCAGAGCACCTCACCCTCCCTGATTGAACTAACCTTGTTATCTCCACACTGATATATACCTGCCTCTGGAGATTTCCATTACTTGCATCTGAAGAAGTGAGGTTCTTACCCACGAAAGCTTATGCTCCCAGTACTTCTGTTAGTCTCAAAGGTGCCACAGGACCCTCTGTTGCTTTTTACAGATTCAGACTAACACGGCTACCCCTCTGATACTTGACTTCCTTATTTACCTTCTCCACCTCAGTCATGATTTTATAGACCTCTAGCATATTCTCCCTTAGTCATCTCTTTTCCAAGCAGTAAAGTCCCAGTCTTATTAATCTCTCCTCATATGGCAGCCATTTCATACCCCTAATCATTTTTGTTGCCCTTTTTTTTTGAACCTTTTCCAATTCCAATATCTTTTTTTTTTTTTTTCCTGAGATGTGGCATGCAATAATAAGATGTGGACGTACCATAGTTTTATATTGAGGCAGTATGATATTTTTATATCTTATCTATCCCTTTCCTAAAGATTCCCAACATTGTTTGCTTTTTTGACTGCCGCTGCACATTGAGTGGATATTTTCAGAGAACTATCCACAATGACTCCAAGATCTTTCTTGAGTGGTAACAGCTAATTTAGACCCCATCGTTTTATACGTATAATTGGGATTGTTTTCCAATGTGCATTACTTTGCTATTTTGTTGCCCAGTCATCAGTTTTGAGAGATCCTTTTGTAGCTCTTCGCAGTCTGGCTGGTACTTAACTATTTTGAGTAGTTTTGTATCAGCTGCAAATTTTGCCACCTCACTGTTTTCCCCTTTTTCCAGATCATTTATGAATATGTTGAATAGGACTAGGCTCAGTACAGATCCCTGGGGGACCACCCTATTTACCTCTCTCCATTCTGAAAACTGACCATTTATTCCTACCTTTTAACCAGCTACCAATCGGGAACCTTCCCTCTTATTCCATGACAGCTTACCTTGCTTAAGAGCCTTTGGTGAGGGACCTTGTCAAAGGCTTTCTGAAAATCTAAATACACTATATCCACTGGATCCCCCTTGTCCACATGTTTATTGACCCCCTCAAAGAATTCTCGTAGACCTTGGTAGAACACCTTGGTTTGTGAGGGCTCAGGCCAATAGCTTCATTCGAGCCGGCAGCCTTGGGCTGAGGACAGCTACTCTGGGCAGGCTCAGTGCCTGGCTGGTTGGGGATAATGTTAACACTTTTCCTGTTTTGTGAGGGATTTGGGTTGCATTTGAAGTATTATCTCCCTAGCTACCTGGAAGTGCTCTGCCTGACAGACTTTTTGAGCCAGGGCTCCTCCCACTTTTAGAGAGTACAACTTCTGCATCTCAGGGTCATTTTTTGGCCCTTTCCTGCTGAAAGACAGCAGCAGGCTCTAGATGGCTCTTCTGTCCACCTGCCCTCAAAGGCATTACAGTCAGACTGCACAACAGCTCTTGAGCCCAAAAGAATGAAGGCATGTGTATGTGAAGGTTCGGGGCTTTGGGAAGGCAAGGAACTTTGATGCATTGACACTAGGGCATTGTGGTTAAAGCACTGGACTGCGACCCAGAAGATCCAGGTTCGGTTTGTGGCTGGCCAAAGGTTTCCTACGTGACCCTGGGCAAGTCTTGTAATTTCTGTGACCAGTTCTCCATATGTAAAATGGTGCTCATACTTCAGAAGGATATAGCTATGACTGCTTGCAACACTACAGCTCTAGGGCTGTGTAAGATCTAGTGTAAGCTCATAGCGTTTTAAGGCATTTAGGACCCTCTGGGCTGCCCACCTAATAACACAGGCCATACGGTTGCGCTAGAGCAGATCTTTTAAAAGGCCATCACTTAGTCATGCTCTAAAGACTCCAAGTGCAGGAGACCCCAGCCCAGCCTGTGAGAGTTGTTCCAATGGCTCAGCACCCGAGGTGTTTCAAAACACTTGTCATATTTTCAGTTTGAAATTTGGTGATTTCCATTTCCAGCTGGAGAATCTTATTCTGCCTTTTTGTCTGCTAGATTAAAGAACCTGCTGCTCTCAAGAGTCTTCTCCCTACACAGGGTCCATCTACACTGCACTGAAAAACCTGCAGCGCTGAGTCTCAGAGCCCAGGTCAACTGACTCGGGCTGAAAATAGTAGTGTAGACGCCTGGGCTCTGAGACCCAATCATCTCATGGGATTTTGGAACCCGGCCTCCAGCCCAAGCCTGTCTGCACTGTAGTTTTTAGCCCTGCAGCCTGAGTCCCAAGAGCCTGAGTCAGTTGACCCAGGCCAGCCGCAGCCATGCCCATGGGTCTTTTGTTGCAGGGTAGATGTATCCATAGGGACTTGTAGACCGTGATCAAGTCATCTGCTAACCTTTTCTTCAGTAAACTAGACAACTGTTAGGTCGGCTTTCCAGACCTCAGATTATCTTTGTAGCTCTGTTCTGAACTTCTCCATTTTGTAACCTCCTTTTTGAGTTGTGGACACCAGAGAACATGAGGTGGTCCAGGGCTTTTGCATTGTGTCGATGTAGTAAAGACACTGGCACACCCACTGAGGCCTTCTGGCAGGTTGGCGTGTTGGTGCCAAGCAGCAGAGATGCTCCATCACAGCAGTGTTACTGGGCTCTAAAGTGGTGAGCCTCTGGAGAAATGCCCAGGGGCTGAGGCCTGAGCTGTCTTCTGGGAAATCTGGTAGCTATCACCATTGAAAGCATCATCCTCACTTCCCCAGACTCTGAGGTGCCCACCAGCTGAGGCTTTTCTAGCCACAGCAGCAGTACAATGTCTTTTGAAGTGCTGGACAGCGGGAGGCAGCACAGATACATCTGTGGTCATCCCGCCAGGCTGTCTCCCCCTGCATACCAGCCAGGCTGAGCTACAGTAATAACTTGACAGGAGAAGTCAGCTGAGCCCCTAAGAGCTAGGTCACTGCACCCAGATCTGTCGGATTCTGCTCCCAGATGAGCATGGAAAGCAGAGAGGCAAGGCTTTCCAGCGCCAGGAAACAGGCTGCAAGAAATCCACTTTCCCTAGGCCACCACCACGTGGGAGCTATGTAACCTCTCCAGCGGTCTAGGCCAGTGTGTATCTCATTAACAAAGGAACTGAACAGTGTTAGCTGGCTAATGCTAAATAAAAGAACTTGCATCTCCACAGCCTGAGATGCAGAAAAGCAGCACTTCTGCCAGGTTAGACCTGTCAGCTCAGTCCTAGGTCCCATTTCATCATCAAAGCTCCTGGTGCCTGATTCACTGAAGTCTTGGGCACCATGTGGAGGCAGAGCCTCCTGGGAATGACAGCAGTGGAAGTCCAGGAGGGCTTGGTATTGAAGGCTTCCCAACAGGAAGAATTGTGGATTTTCACTGCTTAGTGAAGCACAGACGCTCGCAGTCTGGAATTAGGAGTTGCATTCCACAGCATTGTTCAAGGGGCTGCGCATTGTGGGGTCTGCAGGGGTCCCACTTGGGATGAAGCATTGAAGATTTCAACCTGGGAATGTCTTAGGCTTGGTGTTTGATGCCTTTGTCCTATTGATGAAGCAGCAGAAGCACCTTTTCCCCACCAAGACACTGACTCAGGATAGTAGACCAATGAGTTCTTCCATGTCCTGGTGCCATGCAGGGTGAAGTTTTAGGAGTATGTGTGTCTATGTTGTTCTGGGTCACTGACAACTCCAGGGGGACCAGCATCTCAACAGTCCGCTCCCGGTGCTGTTTTACCCAGTGACCGCTCTGTCTTCTGGGATCACTGCGTGGCTGGTAGGTCAGTGCTTCAGATTGTGATTCCTATATTGCAATTCCATTATAGCTTAGTTCCTAGCTCTGCTCCTTGTGACTGGTATTCAAAGCCTTTCTCTGCCTGTTTGCATGGTGTGAGGCGGTGCTGCAGAAGGAAGCATTGGTTGGTGCTTTCTTAGAGAGTTAATCTAGAATATCGCTTGAAGCTTTTGCTTTCACTTTTGGCACAGCTGGGTCAGAGCTCCCTACAGTCCAGTTCTGCTGGGAAGTTGGCTGCACTGGGGATAGACTTATCTACAATTGCATTGTGATACCCTCACTCCACAAGTCAGTTCGTTTTGCTGGAGCTACGCATGGGTAGGGCCCTACCAAATTCACAGCCATAAAATATGCATCACAGACCGTGAAATCTGGACTTTTGTGTGCTTTTACACAATACTATACAGATTTCATGGGGGGGGGGGGAAGACCAGCATTTCTCAAATTGGGGGTCCTGACCCAAAAGGAAACTGCAGGGGAGTCACAGCATTGTCACCCTTACTTCTGTGCTGACTTCAGAGCTGGACGGCATACCATACCATGCTACCCTTATTTCTGTGCTGCTGCTGGCAGCGACTCTGCCTTCAGAGCTGGGCTCCCAGCCCGCTGCAGCCCACTCTCCAGCTGCTCAGCTCTGAAGGCAGCGCTGCCGCCAGCAGCAGTGCAGAAGTAAGAGTAGCAATACTGCAACCTCACCTACAATAACCTTGCGACCCCTCCACAACTCCTTTTTGGGTCAGGACTCCTACAATTACAACACCATGAAATTTCAGATTTAATTAGCTGAAATCATGAAATTTACCATTTTTAAAATCCTATGACCGTGAAATTGACCAAAATAGACCGTGAATTTGGTACTATTTGCTGTGAGCTGTATTGTGGGCTGGCCCCTCAAGACAGGGACTGGGGTTGGAGACACTTAGTAGCTAGCTCCTGAACTAGGCAACAGTGGGGTCTCTGGAGAAATGCCATTTCTGTCATTTACATGTAGGAGGAGCTGCTAGTTGGCAGTTCATGGTACTGGGCTATTCCATGCAGTCTCTGTGTCCAGCAGAAAAAGATGCACCTGTATACCTGTTCTCCACTTCCTTGGTAGCAAGGGTCCTGTCCAGGAGTGAGACACCATTTGAGCAGCCCTTCAGTTCTGTATTTACCTGAGTGTTGCCTTTCAGTTCGGTTGCAGGTGTCGGTGACTGGTCCCATAGCAATGAGGGAATGATCACAGCATCAATCAGCATCTCGGGCCAATGAGTCAGTACCTCGCATAGATGTTGAGTGTCTGGTTTGAGAGGTTCATACTGAGAAAGCAGGACAATCAGCGAGCTATCTTAAGTGCCTGTACACAAATGCAAGAAGCCTGGGAAACAAGCAGGGAGAACTGGAAGTCCTGGCCCAGTCAAGGAATTATGATGTGATTGGAATAACTGAGACTTGATGGGATAACTCACATGACTGGAGTACTATCATGGATGGATATAAACTGTTTAGGAAGGACAGGCTGGGCAGAAAAGGTGGGGGAGTTGCATTGTATGTAAGAGAGCAGTATGACTGCTCAAAGCTCTGGTATGAAACTGCAGACAAACCTGAGAGTCTCTGGATTAAGCTTAGACGTGTGAGCAACAAGGGTGATGTTGTGGTGGGAGTCTACTATAGACCACCAGACCAGGGGGAGGCGGCTTTCTTCAGGCAACTAACAGAAGTTACTAGATCACAGGCCCTGGTTCACATGGGGGACTTCAATCACCCTGATATCTGCTGGGAGAGTAATACAGCAGTGCACAGACAATCCAGGAAGTTTTTGGAAAGTGAAGGGGACAATTTCCTGGTGCAAGTGCTGGAGGAACCAACTAGGGGCAGAGCTCTTCTTGACCTGCTGCTCACAAACAGGGAGAAGCAAAAGTGGATGGGAATCTGGGAGGCAGTAACCATGAGATGGTCGAGTTCAGGATCCTGACATAAGGAAGAAAGGAGAGCAGCAGAATACGGACCCTGGATTTCAGAAAAGCAGACTTTGACTCCCTCAGGGAACTGATGGGCAGGATACCCTGGGAGAATAACATGAGGGGGAAAGGAGTCCAAGAGAGCTGGCTGTATTTTAAAAGAATCCTTATTGAGGTTGAGGGGAAAAAAACATCCTGATGTGTAGAAAGAATAGTAAGTATGGCAGGCAACCAGCTTGGCTTAACAATGAAATCCTTACTGATCTTAAACGCAAAAAAGAAACTTACAAGAAGTGAAAGATTGGACAAATGACCAGGGAGGAGTATAAAAGATATTGCTCAGGCATGCAGGAGTGAAATCAGGAAGGCCAAATCACACTTGGAGTTGCAGCTAGCAAGGGATGTTAAGAGTAACAAGAAGGGTTTCTTCAGGTATATTAGCAACAAGAAGGTGGTCAAGGAAAGTGTGGGCCCCTTACTGAATGCGGGAGGCAACCTAGTGACAGAGGATGTGGAAAAAGCTAATGTACTCAATGCTTTTTTTACCTCTGTCTTCACGAACAAGGTCAGTTCCCAGACTGCTGGACTGGGCAGCACAGTACGGGGAGGAGGAGAAGTGGTTCAGGACTGTTTAGAAAAACTGGACGAGCACAAGTCCATGGGGCCAGATGCACTGCATCCGAGGGTGCTAAAGGAGTTGGCGAATGTGATTGCAGAGCCATTGGCCATTATCTTTGAAAACTCATGGCGATCAGGGGAGGTCCCAAATGACTGGAAAAAGGCTAATGTAGCGCCCATCTTTTTAAAAAAGGGGAGGAGGATCTGGGGAGCTACATGCCAGTCAGCCTCACCTCAGTCCCTGGAAAAGTCATGGAGCAGGTCCTCAAGGAATCAATTTTGAAGCATGTAGAGGAGAGGAAAGTGATCAGGCACAGTCAGCATGGATTCACCAAGGGCAAGTCATGCCTGACTAACCTAATTGCCTTCTATGATGAGCTATCTGGCTCTGTGGATGAGGGGAAAGCAGTGGACATGTTATTGCTTGACTTTAGCAAAGCTTTTGATACGGTCTCCCACAGTATTCTTACCGCAAGTTAAAGTAGTATGGACTGGATGAATGGACTATAAGGTGGATAGAAAGCTGGCTAGATTGTCGGGCTCAATGGGTAGTGATCAATGGCTCCATGTCTAGTTGGCAGCCGGTTTCAAGCGGAGTGCCCCAAGGGTTGGTCCTGGGGCTGGTTTTGTTCAATATCTTCATTAATGATTTGGAGGATGGCATGGACTGCACTCTCAGCAAGTTTGCAGATGACACTAAACTGGGAGGAGTGGTAGATATGCTGGAGGGTAGGGATTGGATCCAGAGGGACCTAGACAAATTAGAAGATTGGGCCAAAAGAAACCTGATGACATTCAACAAGGACAAGTGCAGAGTCCTGCACTTAGGACGGAAGAATCCCAGGCACTGATACAGACTAGGGACCGAGTGGCTAGGCAGCAATTCGGCAGAAAAGGACCTAGGGGTTACAGTGGATGAGAAGCTGGATATGAGTCAACAGTGTGCCCTTGTTGCCAAGAAGGCTAATGGCATTTTGGGCTGTAAAAGTAGGAGCATTGCCAGTAGATCGAGGGACGTGATCATTCCCCTCTATTCGTCATTGGTGAGGCCTCATCTCGAGTACTGTGTCCAGTTTTGGGCCCCACACTACAAGAAGGATGTGGAAAAATTGGAAAGAGTCCAGCGGAAGGCAACGAAAATGATTAGGGGGCTGGAGCACATGACTTATGAGGAGAGGCTGAGGGAACTGGGATTATTTAGTCTGCAGAAGAGAAGAAAGGGGTGGGGGGTTGCTAGTTGCTTTCAACTACCTGAAAGGGGGTTCCAAAGAAGATGGATCTAGACTATTCTCAGTGGTAGCAGATGACAGAACAAGGAGTAATGGTCGCAAGTAGCAGTGCGGGAGGTATAGGTTGGATATTAGGAAAAACTTTTTCATTGGGAGGGTGGTGAGGCTCTGGAATGGATTACCTACGGAGGTGGTGGAATCTCCTTCCTTAGATGTTTTTAAGGCCCAGCTTGACAAAGCCCTGGCTGGGATGATTTAGTTGGGGATTGGTTCTGCTTCGAGCAGGGGGTTGGACTAGATGACCTCCTGAGGTCCCATCCAACCCTGATATTCTAGGGTAGTCCTGCCTCAGCAAACTTGGGGCTTGTCTACAGGAATATTTCATTTACAGCAAGCTGGGGTGTGACTCTACCCCATACTAGTCTGCTGCAGAGTAACTGTCCGCGTTGACCCTGCTGAATCGCTTTAACAGTTTATTAGTGCACTTCGATCTAGTCCACTTTGAACTGGGACTCAATCAAATCACGGTAATGAACTGTTCATGCGAATCAGCAGAGTCCACATGGACACTTAGTCCATGGCAGGCTAGTGTGGGGGTAGATTCACACTCCAGCTTGCTGTGAACTACATTTTCACATAGGCAAGCCCTCGGACTGGTGGTTTATACTAGAGCTCTTCCCCCTTCTCCGCTGCATTCGGTCTGACACTTAAGTGTTCGTTCCTAAATTGATCAGCTTCCTTTGGAAGCAGGCATTGCCTGTTAACTCTTTGTTCCTTCCGCTCACACTCTGGACTGCAGCACCTCCTGACACAGGTCTAGCGAGGTGGTGGTGGTCTTGAGTCATTCTAGGACAGATAGCTGCTTAGCTGGTTTAACGTTCTCCTAACGTTCTCCATCCTAGAGAGGCTGCCCCCTCCCACTTTAATTGGGAAGGCCCTAAGGGTGTATCTTACATGGAATAAGGCCCTTAAAGGAGCTCATCTCCAAAACTTTTCTCGACCCCCAACTAGCTGGGCAGAGTTAGAGCTGAGTGAAAACTCCAGGGACTGCCTCTTTGTTTTCCCGGCTGCTGTAACCTACAGATAAGGGCCTTGAGGGAAGGTGGGTCAGACTGCCATGGTCTCAATCTACAATCTGCCTCATGGTCTGTTAGGGAATTTACCCCGCCTCATACCTTTGAAGGCATGGGCAGTTCTTGTTGCTTTAGGGTTTGTTAGAGGTCTTGGTTGTCTGTTGATGACGAACCATTCATTAGGATCTTACTATTCTGTGCTGGCCTCGCTGGTCACACTGCAGCAAGAGTGCACGTGGCAGGATTTCTAGGCATCCCTTGAGCTTCTTGTTCTCCAAGAGTGGCAACTTGCCTTTAAAGAAGGGATGCTTACTTTGTAATTCTGCTCTGTGAAGAGCCCACACAGGGTTCTAACTCACCCATCCTTCCACCTCCCCAGAATACGGGGCCCTACACTAAGGCAAAGGGTTGCATTTAAAAAAAACCAGCACTTTTCTTTTGCCCTTGATACTGTGAACTGTGCAATTCTCACGGTGCAGTGGTGCACAGCTAGATTTGTAAGGGAGCTCTTGCTTCACATGCATTCAGGAACTGACAGAAAATATTCTTGGGGGAACTGAGGCTGTGATATTGGGAATAGAAGGAGCTGGTGCAAAACACTGGTCAAGGGGAGTAGGTACCTGCTTGAACATGGTACCCACGAGTGCGAATCCTGCAGTGATAGTACGTACAGAGAAGTAGAATTGCAAGATGAGTAACTCTCCTTTCATTGATGGGGTAGAAGGGCTTTATATCCTGCTGTATAAGTAACACCTGGTCCAGCTACTTTGGCCATGGGGACCCTTGTCAATGTCTGAATCCAAGCTGAATAGCAATAATTTCAGACTTGATTCACACTGCTTCTGTGCCTTTAAAAGCACTTTCAGCCACTGTTTCTGGGCAAACTAACCTTCTGGCCTTTGGGTCTCATAGGTTGCACTCAAAGCCTTCCTGGAAGAGAGGCTGGTCAATCTGAAGATTGAGGCCAGCTGCACACAGCGTGGCTACAGGGTGTAATGCATGTATGTGGTGAGGGGAAACAAAACTGTACCTCCAAAAGTCTAAATACTGATGCAGCCTTTCTTGCCCTCCCCCTGCTTTCCCGTTTAATGCCTTTCCTTCCATGGAACTGGGTGGTGGCAAAGCAGCTCCCCATATTGAAGATTTGGTGATGCTTCCAACTCCAGTGCTAAGGCTGCTCAATGTCTTGAGTGACGCTTCTCTTCAGAGTGAAGAAGAATATGAAGGTTGGTATCTGTATTACAGACTGCAGTGCAGTAATGTTGTCGTACAAATCCACATCCCAGAATGCTGTTGGGATCAGAGTGGGATGAGAGTTTAGAGGCATAAGGAAAAGGAAGCAAAGAAACTCAGCTGGGATTTGAAACAAGTGCACAGGTACAGGAAGGCTGTTCCAGATGGCAGGAGTTGCAGAGAATGCTCTGAGAAGAGACTGGGCCTAGCCGATTAGAGAGGGTGACCCAGAGATTGGAGTAAGTTCATGGATGGCTAGAAGGGCTGCTTGAGCACATAACCCATGGGTCAAAGCAGCGCCAGATGCCTGCATTTGCAGAACAGGGTTGGAGGGAGGGGAGAATGCTGAAATGCGTTGAGTGATGTCATTCAGACAGCAGCAGAGATTTAAAATAATCTATCTGTATTGTCGTACATTAGCAGCGTTGTGTACAAAGTGCAGACGCTCGGAGAAAGCTAGGAGAGCATGGTCCTGCCATGCGGGCAGGGGACTGGACTCGATGACCTCTCGAGGTCCCTTCCAGTCCTTGAATCTATGAGAGCCCCCTATGGGAGTAGGCTATAGGATGAGCTCTCTTCACAAAGAGCCTGGCTTGTAGTAGCCGGGTTTCCTCCCTGCTTTAAGTGATATTATAACCCAGTACAGAGCACTCATGGAACTTCCAGCTTCTAGCTGTGCAAAACAATCAGTGAGTGTACACATCAGGGAACAAGACTGGCCCCACTCCTGTGAGCAAGCAGTGCAGCCACACGTGTCTAGTCCGTGACATTAATGTTTTCCCTCTGGGGACCCAGGCTCTCACCCTTGTCCTAGACAGGGCTTGTTCCCACTGTGATGTAGCAGAGACTTGGTGACTGAAGGATGCAGCGCTCTGCCAGACCCTATATGTCCTCTGTCTGGAACTGAGACCCCTTTAAATAACACTATTTTTCTGTTGATGCTTCTGGGACAAGTAGAATCAGTGGGTGGCCCACTGAGTTCAGGCATTTCTGGGGCCTGGGAATACTCCAGGTATAAAAACCCCCTTGCCATGTGTTGGGAACAGAGAGCAATGCCCCTCCCCAGCCTCCATGCTCGTGGGTCTGACACCAGGTTGCTGCTGCCTCCCAGCAGCAGCCTTATCTAAATGCTCCTGTACGTCTCCTGTGGCAATCTTCCAATCCCCTCCCTCTCCTGGTGGACAGGTGGGGGGGACAGTCGGCAGCGGGGAGGCAGACAGCAGTAGGGCTGTCGCCACCTCCCAAGTAGCAGGGCTATGGAGCAGAAAAGTCATTGAGACACCCCAGTGTCTAGGGAGAAATAACAGTTCCCCACCCCCACACCAAGGGTTGTGGTAGCATCTTCCCTTCAGTGCCTGACTCCTGGTGGGGAAGGTGAAGTTAATGGGGTTTAAGAAGAGCTGGAGCATCATGGGATAAGTACTCTCCTGGGCACCATGATGGGATTGCTGCCTACTATTCATGCAAGAGCGTAGGGTGCCTCAGGACCACCATGTGCTTCAATGTGCCCAAGTGGGTAACAGGAGGGAGCTGGAGCTGGACTCCAGGCTCCCTGTAGCACCCCTGAGATCCTGTGCTTCCTATGGCCTGCCTCCCACCACATTGCAGAGTTCGGGGAAAGCACGCTAGCTGAGCAGATTCCCTGGCTCCCCAGCTGGTATCCCAGTTTGCCACCTGCTTCCCCAGGTTCTCCCCCAGGACTCTTGTTTTTGGTTCCAGACTTGCCTCTTTAAAATCTGCAGGAGCTGCTGAGAGCCACATTGAGCACCTGGCTCCTCCTGGGCCTAGCGAGATCTGCAGAAGATCCTATAGATTGGGGCAGGTGGAGTAGGTATGAAGATATGAAGGGTGGGGAGAGCTGGGTGGCTGCTCTCTGGAATTCCCTCCTATAGGCTTAGCACTTTCTTCCAGTATGTGTCCTTGCGGAGCATTGGCAGCCACTCTGTAGGCTAACCCTGATATTGCCCCTTCCTCAAAACCTGCAGCAGAAGTTCTGCCAAACCAGGGGCCAGCAGAGAATCTTTTCACCAAACTGGAGGGTATTTGGGCAAGTCATTTTTATTGAGGTAGCATTTCGGTCCATCATAAGAACTCTCCAGTGCTGGCTTAGCCACGGCCTTGCTCGGGCAAGTCACTTCACTATCTGCCCAGCCTCTGGCACGCCTTCCCTCTCCCTGCCAGGATTCTCTTGATCTTAGGTGGGTCGCTGCCAAGCCAGCTCCGTCCAGATTCCAGCTCACTCAGACATTGGGACATCTCTGGTGTACGCAGACAAAGAAGGAGAATTAAGTGTACGATGAGAAGTGACTGATCCAGACTCAGTCGGGACTGCTCACATTCCACACAGTTGGATTGCCCTAGTGTGGTTTATAACTGGTAATAGTTTGCAAAGCACAGGCCACATGGCTTTCTCTTCCCTCAGATGTGCTGGAAGACATAAGAGAGGAGTGTCAGAAATACGGCACGGTGGTTTCCTTGCTTGTTCCAAAGGAGAATCCTGGCAAAGGCCAAGTAAGTGTGGAGGGGAAGGGGCTTGATATTTACACTACCAGCCTCACTGTCAAGCATTAATCCTGCTGGATGAGGGCAGTACTGTGCAACTAGAAGTACCTGGTTCTGTTGTGCAGCAGCATGAATTTGTCAAGGTAGCTCAGTGTTTCCTAGCTTAAGAGATGCCAGACTAGTTTTAGGGGAGGCTTTGGGGTACAGAGTGGAGGATGAGGAAAGTGGGGTGAGAAAGGGGTGTGTTAAGATGCTCAGCGCCTACTTGCTAAATGTCTAGTCCAGAGAAATGAGGAATGGTAGGTAGAAGCTTAACTGGCCTTCCCTACAGACTCAGGCTGTGTGACCCCCTTCCCTGCTGTTCTAGTCCCACGGAGTCTGCTGAGGGCACTCTGGAGTTACAGGCAAGGAAATCAGTTCACTAGCGATAATTCCTCACTAAGGAGGAGAGGAATAAAGCCAAACTTACCCAATCAGTGGGTGATGGATGAAATCCCTGGGGTCTGTGACTCAATGGCAGTGATGCCCTTGTCTCTGTCTTTTCAGGTCTTCGTTGAATATGCAAATGCTGGTGATTCCAAAGCTGCCCAGAAATTGCTCACTGGAAGGATGTTTGATGGCAAGTTTGTTGTGGCTACGTTTTACCCCCTGAGTGCCTATAAGAGAGGGTATCTGTACCAAACATTGCTCTAGCAGCAGCAGCCATCAGGAGAGTCGGCAGCGCCTCTTCTTCATTTCAGTGTGTTCTGCAGTTGAATGTACAAAGAGCTTCCCAGCCCTGCTTTTGAGTAGTTTTGAAAGGAGATCTGCACAGGACAGAACTGGACTTTTGCCCTCTTGTGCTGCTTTGTCCTGTACAAAGGTAGCCCATGCGGCTTTAAAATGATCTGTGTTCTGCTTGTTTGGTTACATTAGAGATGTGGCTCTTGCCTACCCTGGAAGGCTCTCGAGTGACTGGAGTAAGTAGTGGCATTGCCATCACAGGAGACTCGATATCTAAGCAATTGAGGTTAAGTCTGGTTCAGACTGTGAAAAATGTTGCTTCAGTGTCTTGACACTAATGATTGACTAATGTTTGGGGAAAGGATCTCTCTGTTAACTATTCATTGCGGAGTGAGAACCCCTCCCCCCCCCCATACACTTGTTCTGAGACACCCAGGAGGCCCTCCGGCAAGAACAGGAAAGACTACACTTTTTTTTCCCTGTTATCTAAGGTAAAAAGACAAGCAGAAACCCCTGCATCTCTGGGGTGGGTGGGGGAGGCTTCAGGTCTCTCCACCCCATAAAGTAGTGGCCATCTGGCCTTTGGGGTTACGCTGTCACTGACAGCTGGCCCAGGGAGACCTGTAAAATTTCCTCCGCTCTAGCGTCCGCTGTTGTCTTGTTGGGAAACTGATTGTCAGTGTCAGTGAAGGCAAACTGCTGTCTGAGAGCAGGGCACCTGCAGCAAAGTGAGTTCACTTGTATGGACAGGCTGGGCAAATGTGGAATCCATTAAGCATCTTCAGGGAAAGGACAGTGTTAGTCCTGACCCCTGTAACACCATGTAATGTAGAGGTTACAGATTGCCATAGTATGGAGTCATCTATCGCAGCTGACCTCCATTGCTCTTAGTACGAGTGCCAAAGAGTGCATAATGGAGAGGCATTCCCAGCCTCAGCAGGATGTCTATTCTGAAGACTTTTTTAAGGGAGAGCAAATTTGTACCTGTCGTCATTTCCTTGTTTGGCTTCTGTTGTAACATGTGTGTTTTTTTTGCTTTAGCCAGTGTTGATTTATTGGAATTGTGGCAGTAAGCAGGAAGCACTGACACTTTGGGCTCTCCATAGGGTACACAAAGGGCCTGAGACAATACAAGATCCTTTAGAACAAGAATCCTTGAAATAATCCTACTTGACTGCTAAGGGCCTCCTCCAGGGTGATGCATTCTAGTGCTAGAGGGACTGTGGGGTTAGCAAGCACATTAGTTGGATGCTGTTCAGGAGTGCCGCCAGCTTTTCTGATGCCCTAGGCAGCGGAAAGGTCCCGCCCCAAAATGCCGCCCCCCCCACAGAGGCAGCGGAAGGTCCCGCCACCGAAATACCGCTGCGGTCGCCGCCCCCCGAATTGTAGCGCCCTAGGCCACCTAATGGGTTGCGCCGGCCCTGATGCTGTTAGGAAAGAAACAGATTGGGGGTGGCCCATGTCACTGCTTCTCTCAACAGGAGAGCAGCCTAAATTCGACTCATGCTCTACTTGCAGTGCTTTAGCATTGAGAAAGAGCTGCTAGAACAGTAGTTCTCAAACTTTTGTACTGGTGACCCCTTTCACACAGCAAGCCTCTGAGTGCGACCCCCTCTTATAAATTAAAAACACTTTTTTCTATATTTAACACCATTATAAATGGTGGATGCAAAGCGGGCTTCGGGGTGGAGGCTGACAGTTCGCGACCCCCCCATCTAATAACCTCGCGACCCCCCTGAGAGGTCCCGCACTAGAATGTAGTGTTTACAAACCCCACATGCACAGACCCCTTCCTTTGAGTGATAGGCACAGGAGGCGAGGAAGTAAAATAACCCTAGAGGGTGTGGAAGCTGCTGCACCAGTTTTAGTGCTGAGGAGAGGCCTCTGATCCCAAGCCCTGTCTAGAGAAATCTGGGGCAATTGTTGGAGATGTCCCTACCTCACCCTGCATTGAGGCCGCTGCGCTTATCCGGGCAATATGCTGCTAGCATCCTGCCCAGGCTGGACTTCCAGCATTCTGCACTTGATCTTTCCTGCTGATATTGCCAGTGTGTCATGCGAGAGTCAGTCTGCAGCATGTCATAAGTCACTTGTCTTCATTCCTTCTCTGTGCTGCTGTGAAGTGGCTACTGCCATGCTGTAGTTAAAGTGGAAGCTGGCTTCCCATTATAAGCCCCATATTTAACCCTTCCCTAGCTCCTCCAGAAAGAGCCTGATCTTCCTGAGTTTTTCTGTGCCGCTTCTCACTCAAGGTAGAGGCTTTTCTGGGGAGTTTGGTAAAAATCCCAAAAGGAATTTTGATGTTTTAAAAATGAGCCTGTGATTCATTGATCAGACTGTTCCGAAGTGTGGTTCAGAGTATCCCAAACAGGGTTTCACCTGGGGACTCCAGCTGTGCGTGCTTTGTTTGCGTGTGCTTAGCTGGCCTTGCTGAGACATGCCTCTGAGTGTCCAGGAGCTATATTAGTGTTGGGTTTTCAGTGTGTGAAGAGCTGGGTTTATATTTATGGATGTTTAGCATTTTGGTAGTTTAAACTGACATGCTACTGACCTGACTGCTGCTATCTGCCAGGCTGAGCCACAGGGGGAGGACACCAAGGGCTGTCTGGGCTGGAGATGAGGTCATGTTAATTAACACAACATTCAAACACTCTGGATGTGAAGATGGCCCTGTTCAGATCATTGTCAGCTGGCCCGACTTCACACTCACCTTCACCCTCTGCTTAGACCCAGACCATCCTGTTTAAATGTGACCTTCCCCAAGACTGACTAGCTCTGGCTGGGGGAGCTGTGCTGTGATGGGAGGGCTCTGAGAAAGATGGGGTATGGACTGGGGAGCACATAGAGGGGTGGCGTTAAGCCAAGGGCTTGGGAAAGGGCATGCATGGGGGGAGGGGGTGATGGGAGCCCAGAAAGGGACCGTGAGGAGGAGACAGTAGGGCATGCACAAGCATGGTAGGAACTCAGGATGGGGTACCGAGGAGTGCGAAGAGACCATGGGGTGCCTGACTAGCACAGAGTGGGGGTGGGTAAGATGCAGTGTTTTGTCTATGGTAACTTTAAGAGCTCAGTCTTCTAGATACCAACCTTGAGGTGCGTAAAGTGTCCCCGTGCTAAAATTCTCCTTGCCCACCCCCAACCGGCACCCAGACATAGCCTCAGCACACCTTGCTGTGGCCTGGAGCAGCTGGTCCTGGAGGGAGCACTGCTCCACCAGCCCTATGGAAACGGGCCTTGTTTGGGAACCCTAACCCATCCCTCCTGGGAGAGTGTCAATGGGATCCAGCTGCACACCAGTCCCAATGTCACTGGGACAGGGAGCTTTCCTTGGGCAGCAGGTGACTGGCATCTCCTCAGCCTGCCTGGCCAAGGGGGTGATTTGGCCCCACAGTTCAGCGAACTTTCCCCCCTTGGGATTTGCTCCCTCTCAGCCAGCCTCCATGTCAGAGAGGCCCCCGAGGCTCCGTCAGGTCTGCCCATCTTTCTCTGGCTGTCAGACCATGCCCCACCCCTCAGGGGCCTCTTCCCCAGACATTGGCTGCCCTCATGGCAGTCCATTTGTGTACCCGATGTGGGCTGTGTGCCTGGGGAGACCCTGACAAGTGCCACAGCTCCCCCCAGCTCTCTAGCAGAAAGTCCCCCAAGATTGTGCCCCGTCATGGGTCTCTCCCTTGCTGGGAAGGAGGCAGCCTCTGTCCCCCAGCTTTGCCCAGCATTCCTTGATTTCCCAGCCCCCATTCTGGGGAACAGGCTGTGCTGGGTCTGTCTCTTTCCCCCCAGCCTCCATTAGGGGCTGACCGCACCCTGTCAGAGTTACAGGGTTCAGCTGCTCCCCCAGTGCCAGACATGCCTTTGCTCGCTCACTGCCTCACCCATCCGACTCTGTGCCCCCTACAGAATGCAGAAATGGAAGCAAAGGTCAAAATAACCATTTATTAGGAGACTGGAATCTCATTTCCTGTCCCAGGGGCCCATCTCCTATGACCTAGACACTAGCTTTGACCTTGGGGTATCTTACAAATTTGGAGGCCCAGCTAAGCCTGTGGGGGATGTAATGAGTAGGTGAAGGATTATGCAGCAGGGCGGAAAACAGCAGCTGCTTCCCAAACAGGCCATTTCCAGGCCACACAACGCTGGGGCTTGGGTGCTTTGTGTTCAGTGTGTGTATGGGGGTGCTTTGCTCGCTGGATCCCAGCCTTTGCTCCTTTGCAAGGCCTGGTTTTGTTAGGTGACTGTTCTAAGTAGCAGAGCCAAGCTGTTACTAACCCCTAGAGGGGAGACAGGGCTTCCTAGTGGAGCATAGGGGGCGTTCTTGTTCATCTTGGCAGAGTTAGCTACCAAAGATGCTGGCTGGGTTTTTGTTTAATAGCTTTAATAGATTTGAACCAAATAAACCTGCAAAATGCAAACCACTTTTACTAGCTTGTCTCTTGGATGCCCTGGGAAAGCAGGGCCTGAGCCAGTAAGGATCCTAAGAATTTGTTTCTGGATGTTGGTCCTGGCCACACCCCAATGTGAGCCTTTATGTTCTGCTCCCTCATGTCCCTGTGCGACTTTAGCTACATACAAACATTGCTAAAGCAGAACCAACAGTGTGTTGGAGGGAGGCCTTCCCAAGCGCCCACCTAGTAAGCACTTGGTCGTCTTTACACGTGGCTGTCCTGTTTGCCTTTGAGCCTTGCTGTGGAGCAGTCAGGTTAAAACCAGATCTCTCGGAAGAGCATGTTGATTGGTGCACCTTTTGCTGGTGGTATTTTAGCATGATTAAGGGCATGTCTTCACTACCTGCCGGATTGGCGGGTAGCAAACGATCTATTGGGGATCGACTTATCGCATCTAGTGAAGACACGATAAAATTGATCCCTGATTGCTCTGCCGTGGACTCCGGAAATCCACCGCGGCAAGAGGCGGAAGAGGAGTCGACGGCGGAGCGGCAGCGGTCGACTCGCCGCCGTCCTCACAGCCAGGTGAGTCAACCTAAAATACGCAACTTCAGCTACGCTATTCACGTAGCTGAAGTTGCGTATCTTAGGTCGACTCACCCCTCCCCCCGTAGTGTAGACCTAGTCTAAGGGCAGCAGGAGTCTGTCTCCTGTACTCCTGGATCATAGCAGAGCCAGGCCCCCAGTATAAGCAAATGCATTAGCTCTCCTGTTCATTGTCTGATCCCTGGCAGCTCTCACTTTTTTTGGTTTCCAAACAGGCTGCACACTCAGGTTATGTCTATACTACAGATCTTACAGCAGCACGGCTGTACTGCTGCAGCTGCACCACTGTAAGGCCTCCTGTATACCTGCTCTATGCCCACAGGAGAGAGCTTTCCTGTCAGCATAATTAAATCAGCCCCAATGAATGGTGGTAGCTGTGTTGGCAGGAGAGCGTCCACACCAGCACTTCCATCAGTGTAACTTATGTCGGTCAGGGTGGTGGCTTTTCACACCCCTGATGGACAGAAGTGCTAGTGTAGACAGCCAAAGAACGCTGCTGCCAAAGCACTTTTCAGCTGAGCCTTTTGCTCAGAGCTGGGATCTGTGTAGACACAGCTTTCTTCGCAGCCGAGCCATTCCGTTCCTACCATTGTCTCTGGCCTGCTCTCGCCCTAGTTACGCACCACGCAGAACCCCAGCTTGCTGGGCACAGTTTGTATCTCCTTGGAGCTGAACATGGCTCTAGGGATGGAAGAGAAGATTTAGTGCCCTCATCACAAACACTATCATCCCCTCCTGATCTTCTACCTCCCCACCATTCACTCACTGCTACTAACACCCCACACGCTCAGACACGCTCCACCTCGGTCCCCTCCTCTTTGCCACCAGGTTCTTCCCCCCACAAAGACAAAGCAGTTCTCTCCCTGGCCCCACCAAATTTGCCTCTGTCTTCAAAGCTCAGCAGCCACAGTAGCCTACTGGGACTCAAAGCTTCCTTGCTGGCAGGAGTCTCCTGTCTCTTCCTCCCTGCTCTGCGGAGTCAGTGTCATGTACCTACAGTAACTCTCCCTGCCTGTGCCTAGGGATGGGGCGCCAGCTAGGAGGAGTCTGGGGCAGGTAGTAAGAGCTTGCCAGGACTCCTCCATTGACTAGTGCTGAGACAAGGAATGGAGCTCCCCCTAAAGGTTCCATGTCGTAACAGCAGCCGCTGCACTATTCACACTTCATTCCCATTTAAGGTTTTCCCTCCAACCAGCAGGACTAGAAAAATACTCTTTAAAATGAAAACGTAGTTTCAGCAGCATGGGCCATGTTCAGACTGGGCAAGTGGGATTCAGTCAGGCTGGACTATCAGGTGCTACATGCGTACATCAATCAATGTGACAATGCTGTGCATTTCAAGGAGAGCTGATTGCTGAGTCAAGTACTTCAAGCTCTCCACAGAAGAAACCAGGACTTTAGTCTGGAGATCTTGGATGCTCATGGTTGATCTCCGTTGCCTCAAGTCTCTGCCCTGTGAGCTGTTACGTTTTCATCCCAGCCCTTTGCAGCCTATTGTTCTGCTCCAGTCTGCAAAGATCTGTGCCTGAAAGTATCATGTGCAGACGTCACAGCTTCAGTCCTAAACTCTGGGAATTCTGGGATCATATAGAGCAGGAGTACTGGGAAATTGTTGATCCTCTATCTATGCCTTGTTTGTTAGCTCCTGCTAGCCGTCAGACATTCAATGGCAGCTCAGACTCTGAAGTTTCCATATTTATTTACCATGTTTGCACTCTGGAGGACTTTGTAGTGCCCATAACCTTCAACTAAGACTGTTCTCCACCAAGAACCTCTAGCAACTTCACTGATTGCTCTCAGGGTGGTGAATGTGGAGTAGAAGATATTTAGTCACGAATATCCATATGTAAAATGCATTCCATTGATGTAGTTTAACATGGGCATGATGGCCATGGGTATAGGTACAAAGCTGGCTATTAGCCATAGTGCACAGTCTTTAGGGACTTAAGGCCAATCAGACATGACCTTTGGGATAATACAATACTGCGTCAGCAAAGAAAAAAGAATGGTGCATCAGTTCATGCTCTGCCAGTGTACTGGGGAAAGATGTCAGCTGTAGACTCAATGCTGCACTTGTAGCACAATACAGTTGGAATATGTAGGAGACTTCCAGGGGTTCAGTGAAATGGGGAGAAAATCAGGGCATCAGCAGAGAGTTCACTTTCCATGGTTGTGCTGAGATGGTCGTCAAAGGAGTGTTTGGGGCAAAGGGATACGTGCATGGAGAGGAAGTGGAATGAAATGCTGTCACCAGTTTGTACAAGGGAGACTGGGTCAGCAGAGGGGAGCTGTCAGACGAGGGAACAGTCTCCTGTCCTTTCAGGACAATGAGCGTCACCCAGCTCCTGCTGCGGTTTGTACAAGAGTTGTCTGACTAGAGCAGAGCGATGGCCGAACACACACCCCCCACATGCCCAGTCTCCTCCAGCGCGCAGGGCTGGCTCTAGGCACCAGCGCTCCAAGCATGTGCTTGGGGTGGCAATTTCCAAGGGGCGGCACTCCAGTCCCCCCCACTTTTTTTGCTTGGGGCACAAAATGCCAGGAGCTGGCCCTGAAGCAAGATGTTCCCTGTCAGCTGAAGCTTTCCAGCTGAGCTAGAACTGACACTGCAGTTCTGGCTTCAGTAGCTAGATGGCGCTCATGGCAGCCTGAGTTGCACAGGCTGGACTGCAGTCCAGGCTGCCCTGCCCCTGGAGAGCCAGAGCATCATCCCCGGGAGCTGAGCCCGGGCTGCGGTGGCGAGAGGGGCTCAGCTCCGGGGGATGATGCTCTGGCTCTCCAGCGGCAGGGCAGCCTGAACTGCAGTCCAGCCTGTGTGTGAGGAGCTGGGGAGGGAGGGAAGTGGGGCCCGGGATGCAGGGAGGGGGGAGGGGTCCTGCTGCTCTGCTCTGAGTCTACCCAGGGCAGCTCAGCGTTTCCCCGCTCAAGTGGGCTGTGCAGGGCGCCGCCGGACTGGGCAGGGGGCGTGGATCCTGGCTCGCGCGCTGACAGGGCGAGTGGCTGGGCAGCCCGAGCTGCCAGGGAACTGCCCCCTCCTGCCCCTGGATCCAGCCTGCTGCGCACCTCCCCCACCTCAGCCCCGTGCTGCCTGTCCTGGGCAGGGAGAGGCAGAGCCCGGCTTCGAGCGGGGCAGCGGATACTGCCCCTCCAGGGGATCCTCACAGCTCGGGCACCCGGGAGGGTCAGTGTCTGTCCTCTCGGCTCTGTCAGTGCTTGCCCCTCTCAGCCCTTGCACCCGCCCATCCCACTTGCAGCCTCTTCACTTGTACCTCCCCCCATCGCTCCTTCACCGCACCCCTTCCCCTTATATTTCACCCGCATCTCTCCCCTTGTACCCTCCCCCAGCCCTCTCCTCCCACACCTTCCCCTGCAATTCTTCTTCCGCAACCCTCCTGATACCCCCTCTCCTCCTCCACCCTCCTCTGTGAGTACATCACACCCTGCTTCTCTGCCAGTGTAGAGCCCCCAAGCACCCCCACACCCGCTCCTCTGCCTGAACCCTTTTTACTAGATTCCCATTCCTTTCTGGGTACAAGGTTTGAGGGTTAGTCCCTATGCCTTCCATGTGCATTTGGAACACTAAAGATGGGGTTGCAGGGGACGGGGGGGTGAGATTTATACTAAAGTGAAATAAAAATAAGAGAAATGGTTTGATCCCCACTACAAGTGTAAACAGGGATTGCTGTGATGAAAGAGGAGGTCATGTTTTGTGGGGAGAACTCAGGGCTGGGGCGGCGGGGGGGGAGGGCCCAGGGCTGTGGGGCAGCCAACAATTTTTTTGCTTGGGGCAGCAAAAAACCTAGAGCCGGTTCTGTCAGCGCGTGATGCTGCAGGCAGGATTTTCACATGTCACTGGTGGGGTTTGTATTGCTGGGGTGGTGGGGGAAGGGCACTGATTTATTCTTTGGGGTCCTTTGAATGGAGTCTGACCTGCATGACAGGCAGGGAGACTTTCCCGGCAGCACTTTGGATGGATGTCTGACAGTGTTTGCACTAAAATGGGGTTGGCACTGGCGTGTAGCGCACTGTCTGTAATACTATCGCTGGGTTGGTGTTTGCTTTGCCTGCTAGAGACTGGAGCAAGTGGAGGCCATTGCTCTTATTATGCTAAACTAGCTAACTAACAAAATGCCTGTGCTTTCTTAACCACTCTGTTCTCTAAGCTACCTTTTCCATAGTGCGGGACTTAATGTACAGAGCAATGGGACTGGTAACTGTGAAGCAGCAAGGCACAAGCTGTGGGCAGTAAACAGTGTCTTGGGGAAAATCTGCCCAAGTGTAACTGTAAGTAGAGGTGTGTCTACTTAAACAGCTCATTGCTTGTGGGGTTCAGTGCAGCTGTGTTAGAGGAGATGCAGAAACTGGTGTTCCCTAACCTGTCATCATATTGATGAGGGACGAGGGTGCGAAGGTAATATTTTATTGGACCAACTTCTGTTGCTGAGAGACAAGCTTTGGATCTACACAGAGCATATTTAAAGAGCTCTGTGCAGCTCCAAACCCCTCTCTCTCTCTCACCAAGAGGAGTTAGTCTAATAAAAGATATTCCCTCCCCCACCTTCTCTCTCTGATTCTGGGACCAACAAGGCCACAACCCTGCAAACACCAGATATATTGGTTCCATGTCTCTCTTTTTTTTTTTTTTTTTTTTTTAACTGCTGGACCAGTGGAAATCCCTCCCCAGAATATTTTGGGGCCCTGTCTAGTTAGTATTGACGTAGGACTCTAACCTTGAAATGATGAATCTGCTCCTAACTTAGGCTATGTCTACACTTAAACCACTTCAGCAGCACCGCTGTAGCACTGGAGCTGCACCACTAGAGCAGTTTAAGAGCAGACCCTTACTACAGCAACGGGGGAGGGTCTCCCATTGCGGTGGGTACTCCACCTTCCTGAGAGGTGGTAGAAGAACTAGTGAGCTGGATTCTTTTCCTCTTTGTGCAGCAACAGAATTGACTCTGCTCCTGTCACTAACACACTAACATCTCTGCCAATCCATTGGAGGTGGTAGCATTGCCCATGTATAACTGTGGCCCTGGTTTGGCCTACAGAGCCATTGTCGCTGGTGCTGAAGCAGGAGAGGGAAGGAACCCATCTTAACTCTGGGCCCAGGCAGAATTTACAGGGTTAACTGTTGGAACACTTTCCTTGTAAATTGCTTCCGTAGGGAAATCAAGGCAATGGTGTGGGACCAGAAATATCACTGAGTCCCGGTTAAGAGGAGAACATGAGGGAATGTGCAATGTGCTCTTCTCTGTGTAGATTTCCTTGATTGTATGACAGGAGTGTTTGAAACCGTCTGCTCCCTCCCAAGTGTGCGTTGACATAAAAATGTTTGGATGTAACTGTTTCTTGGCCTCGTCCAAATCTGGCAACCTAATCAGGTACAAAATGTCAAACCTGAGCTGGAACAGTTGCTTCCCAAGCTGAAGGCAAGCTTCCAGCACGACCCTGGTTTTGCTCTGATTTTCTCACATTGCTTCCGCCCATGCATGGTGTTCAGAAATTTGTGGGAGCCAGGCGTGCTCCCCTCTCTGGGGTCACATGGCGTTCTGTGAGCTTGTGCCAAATCCAGTGAACAGCACGCTTCTGGAGTGGAAGTCTGCTACCTATGCTTAGGCAGCCCAACTGCTGATACAGCAACTGAAGAGGGATCCTGTTTATGCTGTACAATCCTCAACTACACCGAAATGTGCCGCAGCTCATGCTGGAAAGATCCATTAGGTCCAGCTTGGTTTCTGGCTGATGTTTCTAAAGAAGGGGCACCTACCCTAGCTCTCCATTATGTGGTACTGACTAATGACACCTGGTTACTCTTGTGCCAGACTGTGACCTAGAGGCTACTCTACTGACACCCCAAGGTAGCTGTATAGCAGCACTCAGAGATGCAAACAGTCTGCAGCCTGTTTGTCAGGAAATGCAAAGGCCATGATTCTGGGTGAAGAGCTGTGTAGCTGTTCACTGCCAGTTACTCCTCAAACCAAACACAAGCCCGAGCTGGTTTAATTTTGCTCCGCACTAGCCTCCATCCACTCTTCGCAGGAGCACTGTATCTACTGTGACAGTCTCTCAGCCTGTTTCTTATCTTTTCTTTTTGCTGTAATCTGGTCTGTAAACACATGCCTTTGTTCAGATTAGATCTAAGCTGATGTACTCCCTTATGCACTGTTGCTGAGCTGATGTGTGCTTGATAAAGGTGATTAAAAAAAAATAAAGCTTCACTACAAGGAAGGTAATTCATTCAGTTTTTCTTAAACCAAGCATTGTTGAAATACCATGTTATGGGTCCTCCCATTAGCTAGCTTCGGAGGTTCCATGCCTACTGTGCTGACTTTTGCAAATCCCATTCTTAGGCTCCTCTCTCCCCCCATTCATTGTACAGGGAGAGTAGGTGCCAAACTCAGGCTGTGTGGATACCCGTGTATTCCTGTGACTTTTGTAGGCACCTATATAGTTAAGCATTGCAACGCTGTGTCACAACACCTCTTCCCTTCAGGGAGCCAGGCCTGCCTTTTCAAACTTCAGCTTTAACTCTGCCCTGGAGTGACTGGGGAGGGGCAGTGAGGAGAGAAAATCTGCTGGCTCTAAAACTCAGGGCAGGTCTACACTACAGCAGGGCTCAATGCTCTGAGATTGATCCACTGGCAGTCGATTTAGCGGGTCTAGGAAAGATCCATTAGGTCCAGCTTGGTTTCTGGCTGATGTTCCTAAAGAAGGGCACCTGTCCTAGCTCTCCATTATGTGGTACCCTCTAGGAAAGACCCGCTAAATCGACTGCAGATCGTTCTCCAGTTGACCCCCTATACTCTACCCCTGCTGAGAAGAGTAAGGTAAGACCCCGCGGTAACTCAACCTCACGCAGCTGGACTTGCGTTGCATAGCATAGGTTGATTTACTGCGGTAGTGTAGACATAGCCTTAGTGTGATCAAATCTGGGATCCCAGACACTAAATGCCTTAATCCCAGTCATTCATATGGCTATAATGGGAAGTCACTGCAGAGCAAAGCCAAAGTTGTTTGGCTACCCTGACTGTGCAGTTCTAGACCTTGACATGTTTGGATTCAGGTTCTACCTCAGCTCTCAATTTCCTGTATGTGTAATGCTTGTTCTTGGGCTAATTACACTAGTCATATTTTACCCCACCATTTCTGATGACACATGTTTTCTGTCATACCTCCATCTGAATATGGTGTGTCAAGGCATATTCTAGTACAAGGAGGGTTCGGACCCTCTCCACTAACAGCAGTGGCTTTGCTGAACACACCTGAAACGCAGTGGGCATGTCTGTGGGGATCACTGCAGTCACTGGGCAATAGGAAATGCTGCCCTAACAGCTGTATTTCCTCCCCCTCTTCTAAAACAAAGCACCATTACAAGGTTCAGTTACTGCACAAAGAAACTAAAGGGGGAGGTGGGGAGATTGATGCCTTGACTTTCAGCTGTAGCAGTGTCTTTCGGCTCCTTAACTCCTGACTGTCCCTGTGTACTGGGGCAGCCCAAGAAGAGGTGCTGTCAGTGGGTTGCTCAAAGAGCAGCGTTGTACTAGGTGAGTCGTCTCACCATGTGCAAATCCCTCTTCTTGCCTGAGGAAAGCTGGATTCTGCAGGGTGGCTGGGTCAGATCACAGAGGGGCCTTTTGCTTTCTGGCTACTTGGTAACTAATGTTACTGCTGTTCTGCACATGAGCGCTGCCCTACCCCTAAGGAAGAAGGTTAGGAATATCTGCAGCAGAACAGTGCTGGCCCAGCAAAAGGAATCATCTAGGCATAGGCGTGTTTGGCAGACTCAGATGGGCAGCCGAGGCAGCAGCACTCAGGCAGGCAGGTGCCTCCTGACCTTGGGGAAAGGCTGCCCAGTTTGCTGGAGAAGCAGCCGTACTGGAGAGATTTCTCCTCATGGCCAGAGCTCGGGCAGCAAATCCCACAACTGGGAAATCGGCGCAAGGCAGAGCTGCAGCAATAACTTGCCTTTTCTAACCCCTGTGGGGCCCAGGATGTACTTTAATTCCAATGTGGGGTGGGGGTCAGCACAGTACCAGTGTCAAAGCACAGCTGGCTCTGCCCTGCGTGCACTCAGCGGAGTCAGCACAGCTGAGATCCAGCCACGTTATCCTCCTGCCTCATCAATGGGATTGTTTACTGGCCAATGCGAGGCCCCGAAGGCAGGGGGCTGGATGTGTGCTCAGCTGGAACTGGAGGCAGTTTGCCTGCAGAGCCAGTATTACAGTATTTGAGGAGGGAGAACCAAGCTTGACTGTTTCCAGGCAAATTGACATTCAGCCTGGCCCAAGCTCTGAGCAATTTGGTCTCCTCTGCCCTTTACCCCAGCACCAATGAGCCAGTGGCTCCCCTCCCTCACACAACCCAAGTGGGTCTGGTTCCCCTGTTTAGGGCTCTTTTGTCTCTGCCCTAGAGAAAGGCTCCAGCTCAGTCCCCTCCTCCCAGCAGCTGGGCTCTGGCTGGCTGGAAGATGACAGCTGGAGAAAGGCTTGGCCTGCCTCAGCCCACATAGTCAATGGGGCACATCTCCTGCCCTGCAGGCATGGTCCCTGGAGCAATCAGCAGGGACAGGGTAGAGCAGCAGCAATAGGGAGTAAGAGCACTTGTTCATGCTCCTGCAGGGGGCAGCTGGTGGGTGCTTTGGGGAGGTGAGTGTGAGCAAGTCCCTCACTCCCATCCTGAGCAGCAGGTCCCATACCAGCACCAGCAGCCAGGGTGTCTCATCATCATGCCCAGAACTAGCACAGGGGCACCAAGGAGGGAGGAGGCCTCTGGTGCAGTGCTGCAGAGACACCATAAGTAGGGGGTGGGCCCCAATCCAACAGGGACAGCACGTTGCCTGTGCTGTGTGCATGCAGTGCACCTGTGACCCAGCCAGACCCTCCCCACCTGTGGAGCAAGGACTGCCCTTCTCCCCCTGCCATTGTTAGTGCCATTTGTGGAGCTGGAGCAAGACCTCCTTCCCTGGACCCTCCTTTCTCCTCCTCCCTGCCACTCTTCATGCCACTGGGGGGGTGTCAGGCAAACCCACACGATTCACTGAGCCCTGGGAGGAATGGAACAATGAATGGATGTGGGTGTGGTGGGTTAGGTCACAGAGACCCCCTTGGGACTGTCACCTGATGTGCTGAAATTACCTCTGAGCCTGTTTTCTTTGTCAGCTTGGTACTCCAGAGCCCTGTCTTGTTGCTGCAATACAGCCCCAGGGTCTGAACCACAGTCCCAAAGCTGCAGACTTAACTGAAAACAGCTAAGCAAATACTCCTGTCTACAGCACCCAGACACCCAGTTCCCAATGGGATCCAAACCCCAAATAAATCTGTTTTACTCTATATAAAAGCTTATACAGGGTAAACTCATAAATTGTCTGCCCTCTCTAACACTAATAGAGAGATATGCTATGCTGTTTGCTCCCCCAGGTATTAATCACTTACTCTGGGTTAATAAAATCACTTTTGTTTATTAATTAAGTATAAAAAGTAGGATTTAAGTGGTTTCAAGTAATAACAGACAGAACAAAGTAAGTTACCAAGCAAAATAAAATAAAACACGCAAGTCTAAGCCTAATACATTTAAGAGACTGAATACAGGTAATAGCTCACCCTCAGAGATGTTCCAATAAGCTTCTTTCACAGACTAGACTCCTTCTTAGTCTGGGCCCAATCCTTTCCCCTCGTACAGTTCTTGTTAGTTCCAGCTCAGGTGGTAACTAGGGGTTTTCTCATGACTGGCAGCCCCATTTGTTCTGTTCCACCCCCTTTTATAGCTTTGGCACAAGGCGGGAGTCTTTTGTCTCTCTGGGTCCCCACCCCTCCTTCTAAATGGAGAAGCACCAGGTTTAAGATGGATTCCAGTTCAGGTGACATGATCACATGTCACTTTAAGACCTTCTTCATTACCTAGGAGCTGGAAGATGTGTACATAGGAAGGCTTGCAGGTAAACAAACCCATTCACAGTTCATTGATTCTGAAGCACCCTTAATGGCTTCCACTTAACATGTTTACATCAGTAACACAAGTTTATATCTTATTCTCCTAACTCCAGACATAGAAATAATACATGCAAACAAATAGGATAATTACACTCTGTAGATCATAAGCTTTGTAATGAAACCTTACAAGAGACCTTTTGCATGAAGCATATTCCAGTTACATCATATTCACATTTATAAACATATTTCCATAAAACATATGGAGTGCAACATCATAGTGAGGACAGGATGAGGAACCAACCCAGAAGACTGAGGCCTGGTTTACACTACGGGTTTAGGTCGACTTTAGCAGCGTTAAATCGAATTAAGCCTGGACACGTCCACACGACGAAGCCCTTTCTTTCGACTTAAAGGGTCCTTTAAACCGGTTTCTTTACACCACCTCCGACGAGGGGATTAGCGATAAAACCGGCCTTTGCGGGTCGGAATTGGGGTAGTGTGGACGGAATTCGACGTTATTGGCCTCCGGGAGCTATCCCACAGTGCTTCATTGTGACCGCTCTGGACAGCACTCTAAACTCAGATGCACTGACCAGGTAGACAGGAAAAGACCCGCGAATGTTTGAATTTCATTTCCTGTTTGCTCAGCGTGGAGAGCACAGGTGACCACGCAGAGCTCATCAGCACAGGTAACCGTGATGGAGTCCCAGGATCGCAAAAGAGCTCCAGCATGGACCGAACGGGAGGTACGGGATCTGCTCGCCATATGGGGAGATGAAGCAGTGATAGCTGAACTCCGTAGCAGTAAAAGAAATGGCAAAGTATTAGAAAAGATCTCCAAGGCCATGAAGGACCGAGGCCATAACAGGGACACACAGCAGTGCCGCGTGAAAATTAAGGAGCTACGGCAAGCTTACCACAAAGCCAGAGAAGCAAACGGAAGGTCCGGGGCAGAGCCGCAAACTTGCCGCTTCTACGCTGAGCTGCATGCGATCCTAGGGGGTGCAGCCACCACTACCCCAACCGTGTGCTATGACTCTCTCACTGGAGAAACACACAGGGAAGACGGTTCGGGGAACGAGGAAGATGAGGATGGAGGTACTGTAGGTAGCTCACAGCAGCAAGGAAGCGGAGAAACCGGTTTCCCCAACAGCCAGGATATGTTTGTGACCCTGGACCTGGAACCAGTAACCCCCGAACTCACCCAAGACCCTCAGGGCACACAGGAGACCTCTGGTGAGTGTACCTTTGTAAATATTTGTAAACATTACACATGGTTTAAAAGCAAGCGTGTTTAATAATTAATTTGCCCTGGCAATCGCGGCCAGTACATCTACTGGAAAAGTCTGTTAACGTGTATGGGGATGGAGCGGAAATCCTCCAGGGACATCTCCAGAAAGCTCTCCTTTATGTACTCCCAAAGCGTTTGCAAAAGGTTTCTGGGGAGGGCTGCCTTATCCCGTCCGCCATGGTAGGACACTTTACCACACCAGGCCAGTAGCACGTAGTCTGGAATCATTGCATAACAAAGCATGGCAGCGTATGGTCCCGGTGTTTGCTGGCATACAGACAATATCCATTCCTTATCTCTCTTTGTTATCCTCAGGAGAGTGATATCATTCACGGTCACCTGGTTGAAATGGGGTGATTTTATTAAGGGGACATTCAGAGGCGCCCGTTCCTGCTCTTCTGAACAGAAATGTTCCCCGCTGTTAACCACGCGGTGGAGGGGAGGGGTGAAGTGATCATCCCAGAGAATCGTGTGTGTGTGTGTTGGGGGTGGTTTACTTGTGTTTGTGCCGCATGTTAACCGGGAAACCGCAGCCCCTCCTTTTACATTGAAAACCCATTTTAAATGGACAACCCAATTCATCCTTGATATGGGAAATGCGCTGCTGTTTGCAACCTTTCCCGCATATTAAGAAGGTTAAAAAACCCAAAACACTGTGGCCTACCATGGCTGCCTGCAAGCCGAAATATGCGACTTTGTAATGAAAGAGTGTACCCATTGTTCTCTAAAATGTGTCTTTTTTAACCACCTCTCCCTTCTCCTCCACCAGCTGCAAATGTTTCTCCTTCGCAGAGGCTAGTGAACATTAGAAAGAGAAAACGTAGGACAAGGGACGATATGTTCACGGAGCTGCAGATGTCCTCCCACGCTGATAGAGCACAGCAGAATGCGTGGAGGCAGTCAATGTCGGACATGAGAAAAGCACAATATGAACGAGAGGAGAGGTGGCGGGCTGAATGGCGGGATGAAAAGAGCAAGTGGCGGGCTGAAGACGATAGGTGGTGTCAGCTTGCAGACAGACGGCAAGAGTCAATGCTCCGTCTGCTGGAGCATCAAACTGATATGCTCGAGCGTATGGTTGAGCTGCAGGAAAGGCAGCAGGAGCAGAGACCGCCGCTACAGCCCCTGTGTAACCAACAGCCCTCCTCCCCAAGTTCCATAGCCTCCTCACCAAGACGCCCAAGAACACGGTGGGGGGGCCTCCGTCCACCCAGTCACTCCACCCCAGATGATCGCCCAATCATCAGAAGGCTGGCCTTCAATAAGAGTTAAAGTTTTAAAATGCAGTGTGTCCTTTTCCATCCCTCCTCCCCCACCCATCCCAGGCTACCTTGGCAATTATCCCCCTACTTCTGTGAGGAACTAATAAAGAATGCATGAATGTGAAAAAACAATGACTTTATTGCCTCTGCAAGCGGTGCTCGAATTGGGGAGGGGAGGGTGGGATGGGGTGGTTGATTTACAGGGAAGTAGAGTGAACCGGGTCGGGGGGGGGGGTGGTTTGGAGGGTTCATCAAGGAGAAACAAACAGAAGTTTCACACAGTAGCCTGGCCAGTCACAAAACTCGTTTTCAAAGCTTCTCTGATGCGCACCGCGCCCTGCTGTGCTCCTCTAACCGCCCTGGTGTCTAGCTGTGCGTAATCAGCGGCCAGGCGAGTTGCCTCAACCTCCCACCCCGCCATAAAGGTCTCCCCCTTACTCTCACAGATATTGTGGAGCGCACAGCAAGCAGCAATAACAATGGGGATATTCTTTTCGCTGAGGTCTGAGCGAGTCAGTAAGCTGCGCCAGCGCGCTTTTAAACGTCCAAATGCACATTCCACCACCATTCGGCACTTGCTCAGCCTGTAGTTGAACAGGTCCTGACTCCTATCCAGGCTGCCTGTGTACGGCTTCATGAGCCATGGCATTAAGGGGTAGGCTGGGTCCCCAAGGATCACGATAGGCATTTCAACATCCCCAACGGTTACTTTCTGGTCCGGGAAGAAAGTCCCTTCCTCCAGCTTTCGAAACAGAGCAGAGTTCCTGAAGACGCGAGCATCATGTACCTTTCCCGGCCATCCCACGTTGATGTTGGTGAAGCCCTTGTGATCCACCAGGGCTTGCAGCAGCATTGAAAAGTACCCCTTGCGGTTTACGTAGTCAGTGGCTTGGTGCTCCGGTGACAAGATAGGGATATGGGTTCCGTCTATGGCCCCGCCACAGTTTGGGAATCCCATTTCAGCAAAACCATCCACTATTGACTGCACGTTGCCCAGAGTCACTACCCTTGATATCACCAGGTCTTTCATTGCCCTGGCAAATTGGATCACAGCAGCCCCCACCGTAGATTTGCCCACTCCAAATTGATTCCCGACTGACCGGTAGCTGTCTGGCGTTGCAAGCTTCCACAGGGCTATCGCCACTCGCTTCTCAACTGTGAGGGCTGCTCTCATCTTGGTATCCTGGCGTTTCAGGGCAGGGGAAAGCAAGTCACAAAGTTCCATGAAAGTGCCCTTACGCATGCGAAAGTTTCGCAGCCACTGGGAATTGTCCCATACCTGCAGCACGATGCGGTCCCACCAGTCTGTGCTTGTTTCCCGGGCCCAGAATCGGCGTTCCACGGCAAGAAACCTGCCCCAGTGACACCATGATTTCCACATTGCTGGGGCCTGTGCCTTGTGAGAGGTCTATGTCCATGTCAATTTCCTCATCACTCTCTTCGCCGCGCTGCAATCGCCTCCTCGGGTGGTCCGGGTTTCGCCTTGGCATGTCCTGGCTCTGCATATACTCCAGGACAATGCGCGTGGTGTTCATAGTGCTCATAATTGCCGCGGTGATCTGAGCGGGATCCCAGTGCTAGCTATGGCGCCTGGTCAGAAAAAAGGCGCGAAACTAGTATCTGATGGACCAGGAGAAGGAGGGAGGGCCGAGTGACGACATGGCGTACAGGTACAGGAACAGGGAATTAAAATCAAGAAGGGTGGCTGTGCATCAGGGAAAAACACAAACAACTGTCACACAGAATGGTCCCCCCAAAGATTAAACTGAAAACCCTGGGCTTAGCAGGCCGTTGATTTCACGGAGGAAGGGGAAGCAAATGAATACAGAACAAATCTATTTTTTACATCTTAAACTAGCAGCCGACGGTGCAGCATGAGTGATAGCCTCTCCAGTATGATGATGACTGATACCAATCATAATATACCATCGTCTGCCAAAAGGCAAGGGGCTGCTGCTGTGTAGCAATGCAGCCCCACGTCCGCCAGCACCCAGCATCGCCTTCGGCCTCTTCTGGGTGCTTAGCAGACAATACTGGGCAATTGGCAGAAAATAGTATACTACAACTGGTAGCCATCATCATCGAAACAGTAGCATGTCTGCCCAGGTGGCCATGATTGACAGCCACTCCAGTACGACGACGATGGGTACCAGTCATAATATACCACCGTCTACCACCAAAAGGCAGTTAGCAGCTGCTGCTGTGTAGCAATGCAGTCCCACGTCTGCCGGCACCCAGAGGACATATGGTGACGGTGAGCTCAGCTGAGCTGAGCGGGCTCCATGCTTGCCGTGGTATGTTGTCTGCACAGGTAACCCAGGTAAAAAGGCGCGAATCTATTGTCTGCCGTTGCTGTGACGGGGGGGAGGGGCCTGACGACATGTACCCAGAACCGCCCGCAACACTGTTTTGCATCATCCGGGCATTGGGATCTCAACCCAGAATTCAAAGAAAAGGCGCGAAAGTAGTATCTGACGGACTAGCGGAAGGAGGGAGGGCGGGCCGAGTGACGACATGGCGTACAGGTACAGGGAATTAAAATCAAGAACGGTGGCTGTGCATCAGGGAGAAACACAAACAACTGTCACACAGAATGGTCCCCCCAAAGATTAAACTGAAAACCCTGGGTTTAGCAGGCCGTTGATTTGACGGAGGGAGGGGGAAGCAAATGAATACAGAGCAAATCTATTTTTTACATCTTAAGACGACGGTGCAGCGTGACTGATAGCCCTCGGCATCTTTCTGGGTGCTTGGCAGTTAGTGTATGACGATGGTCTTCAGGCCTATTGCACGATCTGCTGCTCGGGGAAGACTCTGCTAATGTGCGATGACCCAACTTGTAATAGGACGGTTAACAGTCGTAATACACCATCTACTGCCAAAAGGCAAGGGGCTGGTGCAATGCAGCCCCACAGCTGCCAGCACCCAGATCGCCGATGAAGGCTACCAGTCTACTACACCGTCTACCGCCAAAAGGCAGTTAGCAGCTGCTGCTGTGTAGCAATGCAGTCCCACGTCTGCCGGCACCCAGAGGATATATGGTGACGGTGAGCTCAGCTGAGCTGAGCGGCTCCATGCTTGCCGTGGTATGTTGTCTGCACAGGTAACCCAGGTAAAAAGGCGCGAATCTATTGTCTGCCGTTGCTGTGACAGGGGGGGAGGGACCTGACGACATGTACCCAGAACCGCCCACGACACTGTTTTGCATCATCCGGGCATTGGGATCTCAACCCAGAATTCCAAGGGGCGGCGGAGACTGCGGGAACTGTGGGATAGCTGTGGGATAGCTACCCATAGTGCAATGCTCCGGAAGTCGACGCTAGCCTCGTACTGTGGACGCGGTCCGCCGACTAGAGCACCTAGAGCATTTTATGTGGGGACACACACAATCGGCTGTATACAACCGATTTCAATAAAACCGGCTTCTATAAATTCGAACTAATTTCGTAGTGTAGACATACCCTTAGAGAACCAGCCGCTGGCGAAGGAGACCCAGCCTGGAGCTCATAGGAGCTGAGAGCATGTCACCCACCCACTACCCTGCGCTCATACCACATGCTAGAACCAGAGCAGAGCACAGACAAGTTAGACTGACCCAGTGGGGGAGGGATCACACTGGTGCGGGGCAGAGTTGATGTGTGTCTAGCCAGGCATGCGGGGGGGACTGTTTTGTTGCATGCTGTGCTAGGGCACGGGAAGCTGTAGCCCCTGCCAGAGATCCTGCCCTGGGTCTGATGAGGGAGGTGCTTGTCCCTCGGTTGGGGACCAGGGAGGTGCTTGTCCCTCGGTTGGCTGGAAGGGAGGGCTGGTGTGTGTGCCAAGGTGCATGGCTACGATCTGGGAGTCTCCCTCTGACAAGGAATGACACAAACAGGGATCCCTGGGGACCATGGCAGAGGCACAGACGGAGGGGCACAGGGGCACAGACGGACTCTCCCATTCCAGCCCAGACCCCCACCCCATCCTGCCAGCGCCACACCTAGGGGATCAGCCTGGGAGATTCAGAGACAAAACGAATGGAGGAGCTGCCCTGGTGCGGTGCAGACCTGGCCTGCTGACCAGATGCCCACCACCGCAAATATTTGTAAGTGGCCAGATTGGATTTATGGGCCCCTGGTCCCCTGGAACAAGTGAGACCCTTTTGCTCGGGCCCAAACATCTACCAAGACACACGGGGCCTTTGCTAGTCAGCTCCAAGGGAGCCTCTGCTGCAACACCTCCCTGGCCCAGGGCCTGGCGTGGAGATGAGCAGGCAGGCCTGTGACCCTGGTGCGCTCCCGGGGGGTCCCACAGCCTGATACGAGCTTGGAGTTGGGTCGCAGGCTTCTGAGAGCCAGGGCTGGGCAGCCACCCCCCTGCTGAGCTTGGGTTACTTGCATGTAACCCTTGGGAGCCAGTTGGGGAAGGGCTGACGTTTCCCAGAGAGACCCACCACATCTCCCCCAGCCCCAAGGCAGCCTGGCAGCAAGTGGCTCAGCTTTCTGGATTGGAACTGGGTGCCACCTCCTCCACTCCCCCAGGACTGGCCCAAGGGAACGGCTGGCTGAGTTGTCCAGACACATGGAGGGTCTGAGCACACAGCTAGAGATGAAGCTGCAGAGACTGGCCTGAGGCAGTCCAGGGTGAAGGGCCAACAATCAGTTTGCTCAGGATGGCCAGCACCTCTGCTGGGAATGCGGGATGCCAGCCACAGCACAAGGGGGTGCTCCCAATGGAGGGTGGCTTTAAAGAGGGGGATTCTTAGGGCATAGGACTGAACTCCAGGGATAGCCACTAGGTTCAAGGCCTGACTGGGAATGGTCTAGATCCATCAGCAAGTGCCCAATGGTTACCATCGTCCTCAGCGCTATGTGGCCGGCTGCCCCAGTGGAGACCAGTTCCCAGGTGAAGACTGTCCAGAAAAGGACATTCTGCCAGCGCTGGTGGCCACAGGACTTATTGAACCCTCCCAAGAGCTGGAGCCAGCTAGCTGCTGGGAACTGGCTCAGCAACCCTTATTAGGGTACGTACAGCTGGCTCCAAGCTGCTTCACCAACATGGGAGCGTGGTGACCTGGGTAGCCATGCTCTGACCCAGGTTGTGCTCCAGCACGGCCGTGACAAACTGCTACAGGCTCATGAACCTTGGCGACGCCCACGGGGGGGGAAGGGGGCAGATGCCAGCATGCACAGTGAGATGGGACAGGCTCAGAGCCGAGACGCCTGCCCTCTGTGGATAGGACAGAACACCAAGACCGTCCTCCCATGCAAGACAAGAGATTGGCATGGAAGCAAGGCCCACGTGGAGCCATAGCCTGGCCCCATGAAAACCCGACTGTGGTGGCCTGCAGCCTGATAACTGTCAGGAAAGGGGTGCTGCCAGTGAGAGGTCTGAACCGCACCCATCAGCCCATGAGGCTGTACCCCACTCAGGTCAGTGCAGGGGTCCGCACCTTGCCTGAGAAGCCATGGTGATCCCCGGAGAGAGACCAGATGTGGGAGTCTCCCCCAATTTCCCTGATATGCTGCATTGTAACACAGTGGGGGTGGAAAAGGACTGTTTGCTTATGGGAGGCTAAGATACATGGGTATGAGTGTCACCTATCTGTCAGGGCCTTAGGCTCCATATCAGTGGAGCATCAGAGAAAACCATGGCAAATCGGTTGCCTGGACATTGATACCTAGCATCCAACGAACCAGAGGTATTTGGATCTCCCCACCTCTCTGCACAGAGGCTGAGCAACTTTCCCCAGCTGGAGAACAAAGGCCTGGGAAGGTGTGAGGTGGAGGGGGAGGGTGTGAGAGCTGGCTGCTGGAATGCATCAGGGCTCACCTGGAGTCTGATGAAGGAGGCTGGAGGGATGGTTCACTACAGCTTGGCTGTGCTCTGGGCTAGCCTGAAGGGATGATGCTTTAACCGCCAGTTCTCTCATGGAGGAACTTTCAGGGGAACGTGGTGGGGCCTGGACCAGATCCTCTGGAAAACAGGGAGGGAGCACCACCCAGCCTCTCCCTGGCCCCAGCTTTGCTCTGTCCCATCGGCAGCCGCGTCCCCAGCTGTGCTCCCGACCCCAGCCTCCGTGCAGCTCTACTTTCAGACCCACCCCAGCCTTGACTGCTGTCCATGGCTCTTTTCAGCTTATGCTCAAATAAATTTGTTAGTCTCTAAGGTGCCACAAGTACTCCTGTTCTTTTTGCAGATACAGACTAACATGGCTGCTACTCTGAAACCTATAGTTAAGGTTGCCTGACATTTTCCATTATAAGACCCTGTTTTCATTTGCTTATGACTTTGGCCAAACTGTAAGTGTTTGGACTGAAATTTCCCATGCTGGGATCCTGCCTTAGGCTGACTTTTTTTTTTTTTTTTTTTGACTGTCAGTGGAATTGTTCAGGCATTTCTGAGAATGAAATTAGGGGAAAGTACCTTGCTTTGCCCATGTTATAAAATTCTTACAGTGATTTATGGTGAGAAGCTCCTGAAAATCTCTGTTCTCTCGTGCTCAGTAGAAGTTTGTTAGTGTCTAAAAAGCCTCTCTTCTCTGAGGAGTCCGTCTGCACTGAGTGTGCTCCATCCCCTCACAGCTCCTACATGCTGACTGGAGTGGGCATGCGCCATCCCCACAGTGTTGCAAAGTGAAGCCATCAAAAGTTAAGAAATGCCAGAAATAGGGCTCTGTGTGCAACCCTGTGCCTAGTATGGTCACATAATATTTGCAACTTTAACATGCTTTTCATATAGTTTTTCTGGGTGTAATTAACAGCACAAGCACAGTCTTGCACTGGCAGTGGGACTAACTTTTCAGAGCAGCATCTTAGAGTTTGCAGCAACAAACAGAACGGACACCATTCTCCCTCTAAGGGCAAGCTGCAGCTCTGCTCACTCTAGGATCTTTCTCCATATTCAGACCCCTCTATGGGTGTGGGGAACAGACCGCCCCATTGGTTGTCCTTTCCCATGCCTCCACCTCCTGTGAAAGGGCAGCCACCAGAGCTCCTGGACATCTTGAGTTTCCTGTTTCTTCAGCACATGGAGTAGCTAGTGCTCCACTGGCACTACAGGGCTGGGAATGCTTCTGTGTGCTGCCACCCCCAGGGACATGGGTATTCTTGCCATCTCTGCAGCTGCCCCCTGGCCAACACTTGTGACCATTTTGATGGGGACAAGGGAGCTAGATGCCTGTGGAAGAAGGAACTCTCCAGGAACCCCCAACCCCTACATTGCAGGATGGAGAAAGAGGGGGCAACTTCTAAAGGTTAGGAGGCAGAAAATTCAGGGGTGGTGCAGGGGCTAACTACTAAATGCTGGGCTGTGGGATGTGGGGGTGAATAAGAATGAAGTGTTGGGGCAGGATATGAAATGGTTGTGTGGCGAAGCTGAAGGGCAGGGACTGGGTGGAATGGCACAGGCCAACAGTGACAGGGTGTGACCGCACACCCAGACTGGCTGCACACCCCTGCCAGGAACTGGGCTGCGGTGGGGTTTGTTTGTTACATAGCTGCTTGTAGCTATGCACATTGCAGGGCCCCACCCATCCTTCCCCTGAGATCACTGCTGTAGATGGCTCATTCATGACACAGACGCCTCCGCCCTCTCCCTGACTGAACTCACCCAGGTTCCTTGGCTGCGATAGTCTGAATTAGAGTCGGACCAGAATGAAAAACCCAGGTCCAAACTCTGTAGCCTGGTGGCTGGATTAAATGTAATCCTATACCATGGCAAGGAGGCTGTTTGACAGGAACCATTGGCTGTGCCCTCTGCCTCAGAAATGCTGAATTCATAGTGGGTGGTCAGTTCTGTCTGAATGCCCAAAGTGTGCAAGGTACTGTCCACGTGAAGAATTGGTCCGGTCCCCAAAGACTCACAGTGTAAGGTCAAACATGCCATAAGCAGACCGGGGGAGAATGAAGCAGAACAAGAGTTACAGTAAATAGAGTAACACATCTGCATTTACTTTCTCCACCACCACTCATGATTTTATAGATCTCTATCATATTCCCCCTTAGTCATCTCCTTTCTGAGCTGAAAAGTCCCAGTCTTATTAATCTCTCCTTATACGGAAGCTGTTCCATACCCCTAATAATTTTTGTTGCCCTTTTCTGAACCTTTTCCAATTCAAATATATATTTTTTGAAAGGGTGTGGGGGGGAAGGGGCACATCTGCAGTATGTATCTATCCCTTTCTTAATGATTCCCAACATTCTGTTAGCTTTTTTTTTACTGCTGCTGCACATTGAGTGGATGTTTTCAGAGAACTACCCTCAATGACTCCAAGATCTCTTTCTTGAGTGGTAACAGCTAATTTAGACCCCATCATTTTATACGTATAGTTGGGATTATGTTTTCCAATGTGTATTACTTTGCATTTATCAACATTGGATTTCATCTGCCATTTTGTTGCCTAGTCACCCAGCTTTGCAAGATCCTTTTGTAGCTCTTCGCAGTCTGCTTTGGACTTAACTATCTTGAATAGTTTTGTATCATCTGCAAATTTTGCCACCTCACTGTTTACTCCTTTTTCCAGATCATTTATGAATATGTTGAATAGGACTGGTCCCAGTGCAGTACAGACCCCCTCTCTCCATTCTGAAAACTGACAATTTATTCTTACCCTTTGTTTTCTATCTTTTAACCAGTTACCAATCTATGAGAGGACCTTCCCTGTTATCCCATGAGAGCTTACTTTGCTTAAGAGCCTTTGATGAGGGACCTTGTCAAAGGCTTTCTGAAAATCTAAGTACACTATGTCCACTGGATCACCCTTATCCACATGCTTGCTGATCCCCTCAAAGAGTTCTAGTAGATTGGTGAGGCATGATTTCCCTTTACAAAAACCACGTTTACTCTTCTCCAACAAATTATGTTAATCTATGAGCCATTTTTATAAAATTGGCATCACATTAGCTATCCTCCAGTCATTTGGTTCAGAAGCTGATTTAAATGATAGGTTACAGACTACAGTTACTAGTTCTGCAGTTTCACATTTGAATTCCTTCAAAACTCTTGGGTGAATACCATCTGGTCCTCGTGACTTATTACTGTTTAGTTTATCAATTTGTTCCAAACCTTCTTGTGACGTTATTGATATAATCAGGGACCATATAGATCATTGTTGCAACCAAGGTCCTGTAGTGGCACCCAAATCTTGTACAAAGGGGGTCTAAGACAAGGTTATGGTTTGCTGGTTATGATTATGCTGTCTATATGTGTGTATCAATTTTGTAGTTGAAGTTATGAATATTGGCTCTATACTGTCTGTATTTCAAACTTATGCTATGCTTCTGGGTGACACTCCAGACAAGTTGGTGTCAGCTCTGCCTAGCCTGCTTGATGGCCTATTAAGGACTATCAGCTATACAATGAACCCATTCAGAGAAGGCAAATATGCCTTGAGACTCAGCAAAGTATGCAGGAACTGGCCCATGTGACTCCAGACTCCATTTTGCTGTAATTTTCCACAGTGAGAACAAAGAGGTGTTCTTACACCTGGAAAAGACTATATAAGGCTGATGCCTCATCTCCATTTTGTCTTCAATCCTGCTTCTTACCTCTGGAGGGACTTCGCTACAAACAGAAACTCTACACCGAGGACTGATGACCCATCCAGCTGGGGATGTATTCCAGAGACTTGATTTGAACTGCAGTTTATTCTATCTCTGCTGCAAGCCTGAACCAAGAACTGTGCCATTACTGTATGTAATCGATCCCATTTAACCAATTCTAACTCTCATCTATATCTTTTTCCTTTTATGAATAAACCTTTAGATTCTAAAGGATTGGCAACAGCGTGATTTGTGGTAAGATCTGATTTGTATATTGACCTGGGTCTGGGGCTTGGTCTTATGGGATCAGGAGAACCTTTTTCTTTTATTGGAGTATTGGTTTTCATAACCATTTGTCCCCATAACGAGTGGCACTGGTGGTGATACTGGGAAACTGGAGTGTCTTAGGGAATTGCTTGTGTGACTTGTGGTTAGCCAGTGGGGTGAGACCGAAGTCCTCTTAGTCTGGCTGGTTTGGTTTGCCTTAGAGGCAGAAAAACCCCAGCCTTGGGCTGTAACTGTCCTGTTTTTAGCAATTTGTCCTGAATTGGCACTCTCAGTTGGGTCCCATCAGAGCCACATCATCACACTCCTCTAATGGCCTCTATCTGGGCCAGTTCCTCAGATTTGTCACCTAAAGAGAATACCTCAGGTTTGGGAATTTCCCTCACATCCTCAGCTGTGAAGATGGATGCAAAGAATTAATTTAGTTTCTGCGCAACGGCCTTATTGTCCTTGAGTGCTGCTTTAGGGGTGGGGTGGGGGCAGGGAGCAGTGCTGTGGAGCGGGAAGGGTTTGGGTGAGAGCAGTGCTGTGGGGGACTGCGAGTGGAGGAGGAAGGGGTTGGGTGGGGGCAGGGAGCAGTGCTATGGGGGAATGGAGGGGGAGGGGTTGGGTGGGGAAGGGGAGTGGAGGCAGGAAGGGTTGGGTGGGAGCAGGGAGCGGTGCTGTGGGGGAGGGGAGTGGAAGGGGTAGGGGTTGGGTGGGGTAGGGAGCGGTGCCGTGGGAGCAGTGCTGTGGGGAAGGTGAGTGGGGGGGAGGGGAGTGGAGGGGGAAGGGTTGGGTGGGGCAGGAAGCGGTGCTGGAGGGGAGGAGTTGGATGGGAGCAGGGAGCGAGGTGGGGGGGAGGGAAGTGGAAGCAGGAGGGATTGGGTGGGAGCAGGGAGCAGTGCTGGGGGGAAGGGCTGGAGGGGGGAGGGGTTAGGTAGTAGCACGGAGAGGTGCTGGAGGGGAGGGGAGGCGGGGTTGGGAGAAAGCCTTTGTTTAGCCCGCGAGTCGGCGACGTTGAGTGTATGTGACATCACAAACATCACCATGGCAAACAGCTGCGGAGTTAGCAGAAGACAGCAGTGGCTCCCTTCCGCATACGCTAGGGCCTGCCACGTGCCCCAGGAAGAGAGTGGGCGGAGGTGGCTGTGACCCCGCCCCTCGTGGGCTCTCAGCCATTAGGACGCGTCCCCGCCGCCGAATGTGAAGTCAGGGTCAGTGGGCGCGTCGTGGCCCTGGCGGACACGGCGAAGTGGTCCGCCCCTGAGCGCAGCGATTGGTGGCCGTGAGGGGCGGGGCTTAGCCGCCTATATGAGCGCGGTAGCGGGGGGTGTGCTCAGGTCTGGGGGAGCGGAAGCTGGGCAGCAGTCGGGCTCGTGGGCCGGGTGCATGCGGGTTGGGAGCCGTGAGCGGCGCCGTTGGTTCTCGGGCTGGGGCTGCCCGGGTCTGGGCGACGCTCACTGCCCATGGAGCCCGAGGTGCTGCGCCGCCGGCTGGCCACGGCCGGGCAGGGCCACCTGCTGCGCTTCTGGGCCGAGCTGGGCGGCGCGGAGCGGCGGGCGCTGTGCGAGGAGCTGCAGAGACTGGACTGCGAGGCGCTGGGCGTCTGCTTCCGTCGGGCCATGGAGGGGGCGGACGCGGCCGACCGCGACAAGGTGGACGGGCGGATGGAGGCGCTGCCGCGGGCCGTGCTGGGCAGCGTCATCCGAGACGCGGACCAGCTCCCCGAGTGGGAGCGCGAAGGTACGGGTTGGGGCTAGGTTGGCTCCCCGCCTCTGGGCGCCGCTTAGCGTCTGGCGAGGTCCCTGGCGGGAGGGAGCCCCTTCGGATGCCACTGCTCTCAGCCCTTGGGGGTGGTGGGCTCTGCTGTCCCTGCTGTGTTACTGCCCGACCATACACTAGCGGGCCTCCCCCGTTAGCCTCCGGCTGAGCCCGGGGTCTCCTCTGCGTTCCAATAGGCCCCGAGCTATTGTGACCAGATGTCCTGTTTTTACAGGGACAGTCCCGATTTTTGAGTCTTTTCCTTATGTAGGTTCCTATTGCCCCCCCCCCCCCTTCCTTCCTGTCTCGATTTTTCACATTTGCTGTCTGGTCACCCTAGCCTTAGCAGTGCGGAGGCCAGCTGAGCCGGGCGGCCAGTGGTGGCAAGCTGTTCGGGAATTCCCTGGGCACGCTCAGCTCTAACAGCCCTTCACTAAGCATCTCGGGAAATCCAACCTCCGTGCCTGGGAGCCCTTCTCCCGAGTGCTGCTCTGTGAACAATGACAGACCCTGGGGCCTGAAAAGCTGGGCACAAGCCTCTTTCTTTAAATTCTCAGCTTTAGATTTCATTAACATAAATATGTTTAAACTTGTTCCAGTGGCTGTTCCTCCATGAGGGCCAGTCAGGTGCTTGTGGCGCTTCACATTTGCGCACAAACATCAAACCCAGCTGAAGTGAAGAACATTGTGCTGTAAAGGAGGGGTAAATACTAATGATCCTTCCCCCTCATCAGTAATGCAAGCTGGCATATGGATGTGGCTCAGTGGAAGACAAATCACTGTGGACGGAGTCCAGGCGTGTAATATCTTAGCCACAACAGAACCTCCTGGAAGTGGTGTTTGAAAACTGGGAGAGGGTTATAATGGAAGCAGAGTTGTAGTGTTAGCTTAGGGCATGGGTACACTTGGAGATGTAGAGCGCTTTGAGTTAAACCTGCCTTCGTCGCACGCAGTAGGGGAAGTGCTGCAATCTGTCCACACTGACAGCTGCAAGTGCACTGGCGTGGCCACATTAGTAGCTCTTGCAATGGCCACAGAGAGCAGTGCATTGTGGTAGCTATCCCAGCATGCAAGTGGCTGCAACATGCTTTTCAAATGAGGGGGGTGGGGTGGAGTGGAGTGTGACAGGGAGTGTGTTGTATGTATGTGGGGGGAGAGTGGGTTTTTGGGGGGCTGAGAGCATGTTGGCATGCTGTCTTGTAAGTTCAGATAGCAACAGACACACTCTTCCCCCTGCCACCGCTTCTCTCTCACACACAGCATTCCATAGTAATGGTTGCTTTGTCTCAGAGTAGATAAGCATGCCGGCTGTCAGAAATGGAGCTTTCAAAGGGCATATTGGCATGCCTGCAGTGATTCCAAAACAATGACCGGAGTGGCCACTTGACTTAAGGGGATTATGGGACGCTTCTGGAGGCTGATCAGAGCGCAGTAATGCAACACACTGACGCCCGGGTGTTTCAGCCAATGCGCACCAAGTGTTAATCTTCTCGCCGAGGTGGAGTACCAGGAGTGCTCTAGGCCTGGAGTCAGAGCGCTGTATGGGCCTTGCCAGTGTGGACAGGTAGTGAGCTAGGGTGCCCGCGGCTGCTTTAATGCACGCTAACTCACAAGTGTAGCCAAGCCCCAAGATCTGCTGCCTCCAAATACTGCAGTTCCATGTGAAAGGCAGCATTAACACTGCATATCCGAGAATGTAGACATCCCTAGTAAGGCTAGGATTGGAATGATAGCTTAGATAAAGAGACAGCAGGCGTGATTGTGAAATGAGTCTTGTAGCTGCTATGTAACAGTAATAGAAGGATAAAGCTTACACTTAAATGTAGTGGGTAGAGCACTTCACTGAGACTTGAGGGAGCTGAGTTTTGGTCCCAGCTCTGCTGCTGGGTGATTTTTGGTGCATTGATTTCCCTCTCTGTGCCTCCATATCCCTATCTGTAACAGGAGGACTGTGATACTGACCACCTTTGCAACGCTTTCGGATTGACCGATGGAATGTGCCATAAAAGAGTTGGCATTAATGTATCGAAACACAATGGCCCTGCTTGTTTTATTTGCTCTCTCGGTATGACACTATGGTGTGGCTGGGTAAAGTGGGGAGAGCATAACTGAACAGACTACTAAGCTTTGCACTGACCTACTAGTTACTATGCATATGGTGTCCTGCCAGTGCACCTCGATATGTGTGGCACCCTTTGTTCCATTCCTTAACAGATGGTTAAAACAAATTTGAGGCATGAGTCCAAGCAGGAAGTTATCCAGGAAGCATTTGACCTTTGGAGGTTCATTGTAAACTCTCAGCTGTTTGCTATCAGAAAAAAACAGCCATACCACATAGCTTTTGCTGGTGGAGAAAGCTCTAATGTTGCAAAAGGCTTTTCATTATAAATGCCTGTCTGCAGAAACCTGCAACTTTCTAAACTCTTCTGGGCCAAAGTGGGGTTGGGGGTAGCTGTATCAAGAGGGTGACATACTTTTTCCATTGGGAGGGTAGGAGAATCTGGACACTAATTACATGCAAAAAACTTCACACACAACTCCAACTTAAGTGGACATTCCTCAGTGAGGGCTACTGATCTGAAAATGGCATTGTCAAACAATTTCCAGCTATTGTGGATTTTTTATTGTGCACTATTCTAGGTAGCAGTCCTGTAAATGTAGACCGTTTGGAAAGAGCACAACTTAGCTGCATAAAATTGACTGTTTCAGCTTTACCTTATTTGAATGCTTTTACTCTTGCAAAAGTTTTCATTTTTGCTGAAATTTGACTTGACTGAAACCAAAGCTTTCTTGGAAAATGAACTTCTGTGAATTGGTCCAACCACTTTGTTTGCGAAGAGGGGACAAACGTTTTTGCAGATAGAAAATCCAGGTGCAGACATCATAATATGCTTAGGCAATGGCTGGACTACATGAAGAACAGTCACTGTTGGGTTGAAAAATGATTGCATAGCTTTCTAAATTGAAATGTATTTGACTTTACCTTTACCATTGTTTGGAGTCTTGTGACAACAGGTGAAACCCAAACTCTTCAATTACATTGTGGCACGGTTAGAGAGCCAAGGGCCAATGTCTTTGTGCTTGGGGTGGGCACCTAATTAATTGGTTAAATTTTATGAAGTGCTGAAGATTGAAACTCCCATTGAAGTTGAACCCTTCACCACAAACCCTATTGATAACTACTGTGCCTTAAGCACCTATTTAGGCTCCCATAGTCAAAAAAAAATTTAGACCTAGACTCTTAACAGTGCTATATAAATCCCTAAATGTCCAGTTATTTGTAACTTTAAATTCTTTTGGTCTGTCACATCAACTGCTTGGACATTGCTTGAAGATGTGCACTTCTTTGTACAAGTTCAGAACTGTCTTGAATTCTCACTCTTGGAGTAGAGCCACCCATGTATGCTACACAACTGAGCACATTCTGTTGCTGAAGCTATTGTGATAGAACTGCCTAGCTGTGTAACCGCAAAAAGAAGAACAGGAGTACTTGTGGCACCTTAGAGACTAACAAATTTATTAGAGCATAAGCTTTCGTGGACTACAGCCCACTTCTTCGGATGCATATAGAATGGAACATATAATGAGGAGATATATATACACACATACAGAGAGCATAAACAGGTGGGAGTTGTCTTACTTTATGCTCTCTGTATGTGTGTATATATATCTCCTCATTATATGTTCCATTCTATATGCATCCGAAGAAGTGGGCTGTAGTCCACGAAAGCTTATGCTCTAATAAATTTGTTAGTCTCTAAGGTGCCACAAGTACTCCTGTTCTTCTTTTTGCAGATACAGACTAACACGGCTGTTACTCTGAAACTTGTCATTAGCTGTGTAACATCTAGCATATACAAACCCTCTGTGAATAACTGCTTCATGTCTTAGCCCCACATACAACCTAGCACTCCTAACACTTGGCATTCTTCTAGTACTTTAAATGCTGAGTATCTTTTGCTATGCACCTACAAAACAGCATTTATACTAGCTCCTCTGAGATGAGAGCATGTGTCCTAGGATATGGGAATGGACGGGGGGAAAAATGAGGTACAGATTTACCCAAGCTGCTGGCGGAACTGGGATTAGAACTCCAGCATTTGTGGCTCCCATTCATTCCTATGTTTAGGCCATGCTTCTCTCTAATGCAACACATAGGTACTCTTTCCCTTCTTTCGGTCTTCCTTTTGTTTGTTGAATTCCTTTCTAAACTTTCAAATAGGAAAATTCCATGTTAGCTGTGCAATCTTGATTATTTTTTTAACTTACATACTCAGTTCTGTAAGTAATATAGTATTCGAGGGGTGGGTTATTAAATACAAAAATCTACACGGGTGCAACAAGAAGGGTGCATAACTGAAATGCCAGTTAGGCAATAGGAATGCACAGGTTCCTTATCTGTGTTAACTTGCCAGACCGCATTTATCTTAGATCAGGCAGCATTGTCTAGGGAATTAAGTTCTGGGCTAGAAATCTGAGTCTGGGAATTCTGTTTTTGACTCTACTTCCCTCCCATCCTCCCTGCTTTCTGCCCTTGGGCAAATCCCAAATGAAGATAAAGCCATGTACCTCACAAGGGATTTGAGTGTTAATTAATGTTTGTATAGTACTTTGAATACATGTTGGATTGGCCACTTCTTACCACTCCTTATGATGTGGTTAGTCTGGGCTAGTGATACTCTGACATCAGTGGTTCAGGAGCTAAATTAGTGATCAGCATTACTCAAAAGAGCCACAGTAGTGTGTATTCATTAACTATAGTACTATATAGTCATATTTAAACAGTATCAAGAATATTTGATATATATATATATATACACACACAGTAACTCCTCACTTAGCATTGTAGTTATGTTCCTGAAAAATGCGACTTTAAGTGAAACTATGTTAAGTGAATCCAGTTTCCCCATAAGAATTAATGTAAATGTGGGGGTTAGGTTCCAGGGAATTTTTTTCACCAGACAAGACTATAAAATATACATGCACAGTATAGGTTTTAAACCAACAAACTTAATACTGGGTACACCGTGATGATGATTGTGAAGCCTGGTTGAGGTGGAGGAGTCAGAGGGTGGGATATTTTCCAGGGAATGCCTTACTGCTAAATGATCTAGCAATTGGCTGAGCCCTCAAGGATTAACTCTGTCTACAAGGCAGCAGGAATGGAGGGAGGGGAGAGAGGATTGCAGACAGACGCACACACTGTGTGTATGTGAGAGAGATGTGGATTTCCCCTTTAAGTACACTGTCTTGTTAATTAGATCAGTTTGAGACTGCAGCTGCTGCTGCCTCGAAGCTCCCTCTGTTGTGTGCTCCCCCTGCTGTATGGAAGATGGGGGTAAGCAGGGTGCAAGAGCAGGGGGGAGGGAGACACCTTGACATTAGCCCCCCTCTTCCTCCCCTCCCCTGCACAGCAAGCAGGAGTCTCGGGGAGCAGCTTCAAGGCAGAGGGCAGGAGCAGCACATGGCAGTGCGGGGAGGGACAGCAGCAATTGCTAGTCTGCTGGGCAGCTGCTGCACAGGGAACTTAGGGGGGCTGCCAGTCCACCCTGGTTCCAAGCCCCCACCAGCTAGCTGCAATGTGCTGCTCTTCCTGCAAGCAGTGGATAAAGCAAGCGGCTGCCAAACAACATTAGAAGGGAGCATTGCGCAACTTTAAACGAGCATGTTCCCTAATTGATCAGCAACGAAACCATGTTAACAGGGACAACTTTAAGCAGGAGTTACACTGTGTGTGTGTTCTCAACAAAATGACTGACCAAGTATTTTAACACAATTGGTTAATAACATAGTAAAAGCATCCTGATTGGTTAATTAAATCTGCAGCACCTGTTAAAACACTGAGAGCTGCAGGAGACACTCAGGCTAGTGAGCCACATGTGTCACTGATCTAGGCTGTCCTTGTAATCTCTGCAAGACCTGGGAGTTGTGAGGACAACTGTCTTCCTGGTTCTGTGAAGCCCAGCACTAAGAGTCCCAATGATTTTGGGGTAAATAGAAATCTAAAGAGACTTGGCTGAGCCTGGATTACACTCCTGCAACAGGATGATTTGAAGATCCTTCCTGCACATTTACTACATGAAACTGCACATTTACTACATGAAACTGCCAGCTGAGCTTCTGTACCCCCAAAGGATAATCTATCTGCCCCTCCGCAAGGCCACTCCTGGGCGGAGTGGTGTGATCCTGGTGGACAGGAGCTGGCTGTTTTCAAGAAGGGTGCGGGGTAAACACCACACGCATGCCCAGAACTTAGTCTAGTGCTGTTGGGGCTGCTCTGAAGCTCATTCTTGTCTTCTCCAGACAGAGCTCCTTTGCTGTGACTGAGCCAGTACACGTTCCCTCAGACCATCCTGTCCCCCTACCAATAACCGGAGAGTCTTTGTTTAACTGGGATTGGCTGTGCTGCCTTCCTCCCTAAAGCCAGACAGCTTGGGTGCTGGAGGATTATGGTTCCAATGATATTGTTCATAAACTGGAAGGCATCACATGGTTTCCCCTCTGCAGGGGGAAAGCTTTTAGTCACTTTTTTCTTTTTTTCTTTTCTTGTTTAGGTCTCCATCAGATTTCTCAGAGCAAAGTAGCTGTCCTCCTCCTAGCTGGTGGACAGGGGACAAGACTGGGTGTTTCTTATCCCAAGGGAATGTATGATGTGGGGTTGCCATCCCACAAAACGCTCTTCCAGATCCAAGCAGAGCGCATCCTGAAACTACAGCAGCTGGCTGAAAAACAGCATGGTACCAAGTGTGTCATTCCATGGTAAGGGGTTTGCATTGTCAGTCCATCCTGATGGTAGTCTGGTTTGCCTGCAGCAGGGGCCTGGGGGAGGGTTCTAGGTTCTGGTCCTGGCTCTATTTCCTTTGTGTAAACTTGGGCATGGTAACTAATCTCTGCCTTGGCCCTTCCTAGATGAAGGCAATTGGCAGTGGTATAGAATTATAGGACTGGAAGGGACCTCAAGAGGTGATCTAGTCCAGTTCCCTGCACTCACGGCAGGACTAAGTATTACCTAGACCAGTAGTTACCAATCGGTAGATTGTGATTGACTGGTTGATCGCAGAGCCTCTGCCAGTCAACCGCAGTCTCGGGCTGCTAAGTTTGGCGGCGCAGCAGGGCTGAGGCAAGCTCCCTGCCTGCACTGGCCCAGCACTGGTCCTGGAAGCAGCTGGCACATCCCTTTATTGGGTAGGGAGGGGGTGAAGGGAAAGGGGGTCTCCAGGCACTGCTCCCCCCTGCAGGCACTGACCCTGTAGCTCCCATTGGCCGGGAATGGGGAACTGCGGCCAATGGGAGCTGCGGTCATAGTCCCTGCAGGGATGGGCAGTGCACAGAGCCAACTTCTCTCCCCTCAGCCCCTCCTCTTCTCCTTCTCTCTCTCTCTCTTCCCTCCCTTCCCCCCCCTGCCCTGAGTTGCAGGGATGTGCCGGCAGCGTCCAGGAGTAGCATGGAGCTAGGGCAGGCAGGGAACCTGCCTTAGCTCCACTGCACTGCCACCCGAGCTAAGCTCTGCCCAGTGCAGCCCCGCACCCTGGCCCAGCCCTGAGCCCATTCCCAGAGCCATCACCCCAAGCCTTCTCCTGCACCCCAATCCTCTGCCTGAGCCCCCTCCCAGAGCTTGTGCCCTGAGCCCCCTCCCAGAGCTTGTGCCCTGAGCCCCCTCCCTCTCTGAACCCCTTGGCCCCAGCCCAGAGCCTGTACCTCAACCCCCTGCCCCAGCATGGTGAAAGTGAGTGCAGGTGGGGGAGAGTGAGCAATGGGGTGGGGTGGAGGGAGTGAGGTGGGGTCTTGGAGAAGGGGCGGGGTAGATCCTGGGTTTCACTTTAATTCAAAAAGTGATAATGTGCTTAAAAAGGTTGGCAATGACTGATCTAGACCATTCCTGGCAGGTGTTTGTCTAACCTGCCAGGTGCCCATGCAGAGAGCAGCCTATGCTGAGGCTGTCCTCTCAGTAAATTACAAGTTTAAGCTGCACTGGTGCAATGTCTGTTTTTTAGAGGGTTGCACTGGTGATACAGCATAGTCAGTCATGTCCGTGTGAATTTCCTTAATGTAGCTGTGGCCCGAGTCTGCCCATCTAAATTGTTCTGCAAGGCATTGGTGACTGAAAGACACTATACTCAGGCAAAGTATTGAGTTATGAGTTGTAATGCCATAGTTAAGGTTGCAACCAGACTTCCATTATAAGCCGTCTTCTAATGGTATATCTGTGCTACAGCGACACAGCTGTGGTGCTGCAGATGTGCCACTGTAGTGTAGATAAATCCACCTCTGAGAGGCAGTACCTAGATTGACCTAATCATTGTGCTCCGGGTGAGACATTGTCATAGCCCTGAGTGGGGTAGCTAGATGAATCTAATTTTTGTGTGTAGACCCAGGCCTCGATCCTCTCCCCTCTGGGTGGGGGAGATGGGTGTCTGCCATTGTTTCTTTTCTTTCTTGGTCTTTAAGCTGGTCTTCCCAGCCTGGCTCAAGAAGGATGTGGACTGTGACCTTTCTGGGCCATCACTCTCATGGGTGGGGGTGATGCAGCTTTTCAAAGAGCTGCTCTCCAAATTGTATGTCAGGTGTCTGAGTTCAGGAGGTATTTGAGTGTGTCTACACTGCAATTAAAAACCCATGATTGGCCCATGCCAGCTGGCTCTGGCTGTTGGGCCTGCAAGGTGGGATGGTTTCAGAGCCAGGGCTGCAACCCAAGCCAGAACGTCTACATTGTGATTAAATGATCTCACAGCCTGAGCCCTGTGAACCTGAGTCAGCTGGCATGGGCCAGCCAGGGGTATCTAATTCCAGTGTAGACAGAATATACACCTTTGTTCACAATCTACAAAGTATGTATTGTAAAGTATAACTTAAAACTGGCTTCAATATTTCAGACTGTGATGACCCCCTCAAAAGTGATAGTAAATTACTGTAGATGCTCATAGGAGCATACTCATGGTATTGCCACCCTTACTTCTGTATTGCCACTGGTGGTGGCACTGCTTTTGGAGCTTGGTGGCCAGAGAGCAGCAGCTGCTGTATCTCTCTTCCCCTCCCCCCCCCCAGCTCCCCTTCCTCTTGGCAATATTTTTTGTGATCTTGTGACCCCCTTTTGTATCAGGACCCCTGGTTTGAGGTGCACTGATTGGAAAATGCATAATTTGCTGGTCATCATTGTCATGGCCAAATACAAATAGCAGCATTATGTGTGAAACTATAAACTTCTTCATATATAAACAAGCTGAAATCATGACCAAAGTATGTCTTCTGGAGAAGTCTGGGGAGTGACCTAAAAGTTTCTCAGAGACAAAGGGCAAGCTGATGCCTGAGCCATGTGTAAACAAGACTAGACAGTTACCTGCCAAGTGGCCATTCTTTGGCAGGAAAGGGGGCAGGGCAAACTTCTACATCTTAGTGAAGAAACAGCATGGATTTTTCCTTCCACACTGACTGCTTGTTGCCTTGTTCCCAGCTGGAAATGCTTCTCAAAGTGGGGACAGGACTATAGAAAGAAGGGACAGACACCCCAAGACAATTCTCTTCCCTGCCCATCACATTCACTGCAACTAAAGAAACAAAGGAAGCAGCTGTTGGACTCTGGGGGAGGGGTCCTGACTTAGTTTGGTCAGTAAAACTGCTGAAAGCATGTGGCAAAAGATTTTTGTTTCCAATCTAATATAGATTGGTTAGGCACCAGTAAGCATTTTACTTTTTTTTTCTTGTAGCATTTGGACTTTTATACCTCGTAACTTGTACTCAAAATCTCTCTGTGGAGTAAACAGTAAAACCAGTTTATTATCTAATCAGCACGTTCAAGTTGAAGGGTCTGGGTGACTCCATTTGGGGTAACAAGTTATGTGCATGTTATTCCTTTAAAGGAGTAACAGATTTAACATATTTGTACTATTCAGGAGAGGACTGGGCAGTACAGGACATATATTCCTGGGGAATGATCCAAGACTGGGGCTGTGTTGGGGTCACCCTGCAGCATAACCAAAGCTGGTAGGTGCCAAGGTGTGGCTGGCTGGCAGCAGCACATACAGACATTGCTGGGAGTGATTTACATGCCAAAGGCTGTTTGTGAGCGGGCCAGGCTGGAGACTACAATGCCTTGCTGCTGTAAAGGGCAGCCCAGGTTACAGGGCAGGGGTGACACATCTACTCATTGGTCTGGATTGTACCCTGGTATGTCTCTCACCTAATGAACTGAAATTGTAAACAAGTAGCTTTGGGATTCCTTTGTGTGGTTTCTGTCACAAGCCTGGCACTTCAGGCACCCTTAGAGCCTGTGAAGAAAAATGGGGGAGAAGAGACAAATTTCGAAAGCAAGGGAAAAGCCATGAAAGAATCCCAAGAGATTGCCTTCAGTTGATGGTGGTTCTCTGCACACTGTGTCTTTCTTCACATACAAGTCTAAATAATAAAATGGGTGAACTAGTGCCTCATATTAAATGAGGATAATCAATGGGATACAGCAATACCAAATAGATTGGAAAGACAGAACAGGTCATGCTGGTTGGGGGAGTGGCATTATATGTGAAAGCATAGAATCAAATGAAGTAAAAATCATAAATGAATCAAACTGCACCATAGAGTCTCTGGGTAGAAATTCCATGCTCTAATAAGAATATAGCAATAGGGATATATTACCAACCACCTGACCAGGATGGTGACAGTGACTTCTCTAATCTGCCTGAGCATTTCACAGCTATTAAAATAAAAAAACTCAATAATAATAATAATTGAAATACCCCATTATTATCCCCATTTTGGCTGGTACATATCACCTCAGGATGAGATGCAGAGATAAAGTTTCTAGACACCTTAAATGACTGCTTCTTGGAGCAGCTGGTCTTGGACCCCACCAGAGGAGAGACAATTCTTCTTTTAGTCCTAAGAGGAGCACAGGATCTGGTCCAAGAGGTGAATATAGCTGGACCACTTAGTAATAGTGACCATAATATAATTAAATTTAATATCCCTGTGGCAGGAAAAACCACAGCAGCCCAACACTGTAGCATTTAGTTTCAGAAAGGGGAACTACACAAATGAGGAGGTTAAACAGAAATTAAAAGGTACAGTGCCAAAAGTGAAATCTCTGCAAGCTGTGTGGAAACTCTTTAAAGATCCCATAATAGAGGCTCAACTTAAATGTATACCCCAAATTAAAAAAACATAGAGAACCAAAAAAGAGCCACTGTGGGTAAACAACAAAGTAAAAGAAGCAGTGAGATGCAAAAAGGCATCCTTTAAAAAGTGGAAGCTTAATCCTAGTGAGGAAAATAGAAAGGCGTATAAAGTGAAGTGTAAAAATACAATTAGGAAGCCAAAAAAGAATTTGACGAACAGTTAGCCAAAGACTCAAAGTAATAGCAAATTTTTGTTTTAAGTACATCAGAAGCAGGAAGCCTGCTAAACAACCAGTGGGGTCACTGGACAATTGAGGTGCTAAAGGAGCACTCAGGGACGATAAGGCCATTGCAGAGAAACTAAATGAATTCTTTGCGTCTGTCTTCATGGCTGAAGATGTGAGGGAGATTCCCAAACCTGAGCCATTCTTCTTAGGTGACAAATCTGAGGAACTGGCCCAGATAGAGGCCATTAGAGGAGTTTTGGAACAAAGTGATAAACTAAACAGTAATAAGTCACCAGGACCAGATGATATTCACCCAACAGTTCTTAAGGAGCTCAAATGTGAAATTGCAGAACTATTAACTGTAGTCTCAGAGTAGCAGCCATGTTAGTCTGTATCCGCAAAAAGAACAGGAGTACTTGTGGCACCTTAGAGACTAACAAATTTATTAGAGCATAAGCTTTTGTGGGCATATTTAAATCAGCTTCTGTACCAGATGACTGGAAGATAGCTAATATGATGCTAATTTTTTAAAAGGGCTCCAGAGGTGATCCAGGCAATTACAGGCCTGTAAGCTTAACTTCAGTACCAGGCAAACTGGTTGAAACTATAAGAACAATATTGTCAGACATATAGATTAACATAATTTGTTGAAGAGTCAACGTGGTTTTAGTAAAGGGAAATCATGCCTCACCAATCTACTAGAGTTCTTGGAGGGGGTCAGCAATCATGTGGACCAAAGGGATCCAGTGTGTACCTAGTGTATTTACATTTTCAGAAAGCCTTTGAAAAGGTCCCTCACCAAAGGCTCTTAAGCATAGTAAGCTGTCATGGGATAAGAGGGAAGGTGCTCTCATGGATTGGTAATTGGTTAAAAGATAGGAAATAACTGACTATACCTACGTTTTTTCAGAATGGACAGAGGTAAATAGTGGTGTCCCTGAGGAGTCTGTTCTGGGTCCAGTCCTGTTCAACATATTCATAGATCTGGAAAAAGGGGTAAACAGTGAGGTGGCAACATTTGCAGATGATAAAAAATTATTAAAGATAGTTAAGACTCAGGCATACTGTAAAGAGCTACAAAAGGATCTCTCAAAAATGGGTGATTGGGCAACAAAATGGCAGAAGAAATTTCATGTTGATAAATGCAAAGTAATGCACGTGGGGAAAAACATAATCCCAACTATACATATAAAATTATGGGGTGTAAATTAGCTGTTACCACTCAGGAAAGATCTTGGGGTCATTGTGGATAGCTCTCTGAAAACATCCACTCAATGTGCAGCGGCAGTCAAAAAAAGCAAACAGATGTTCTAAATGTGCCTGTGCGCGGGGGGGGGGGGGGGGGGGAGAGTGTTCAGGAACTTCCAGTAAGCAGTGTGTCTGGGTCTACAGTGCATTTCCACCATTTCTGCTGGGACTGAAGGGAGTAAAGGGGGATGGCTCCAGCTGCCCTTAAATTCATTCTGAGGTGGCTGCTCTTTGACCAGGGAAGTAACAGGATGAACTGATCTAGTTTAGCTCCCTCTTGTTAGTTCAGTCTTCTCTGAAAGTGGTTTTTCTAATTGCTGGTTGCAGGCACTACTGCGGCCTTGCCTTCTTAAGCTGCTTGTGCATCCTCATCCCTCTGGGATAGTCTCCCATCCTGTACAGTTGATCTCTGCTTGGGGTCTGACTCTCTGGTATCCTGGCTGGGGCGGTCAGCATCAAGCACTGATTTACCATATTCCTGGTAGCCATTGCTAGTGTTTCTAGAACCTGAGCCATAATCCCTCTAGTTCTCTGTGCTGCCTATTCAAGCAGAACCCCAAAAGGTCAGGAGATGAGCCTCCTCCAGCTGCAATGGGGCTCAAGGGCCAGTAAGTCAGCAGTGCCAGATGTTGCTGACAAAGGGTCTTCCAGCCAAATTACCCAGCAAAGTATTGTCCAATGCTGCTCAAGGAGGTTCCAGTGTCTGTTTCTGTCAGTGGAAGTGTTGCTCAAGGCCTGTGTTGAGGTTCCTCACTGGCTTGGGGCAGCTAGTCCTCATCCTCCCTAGTGCCAGTAGATCATACCGCAGCAGATACAACTTCCTCCTGCATGTTTGTTCTAACCATGGGCTCCTCCCAGCTCATGGAGACCACCAGCACCATCCTCCTGGCTCCCTAGGTCCCTGACATGGCCACTCAGACAATTGCTGCCAAACCTGTGGCTGCAGAGAGCTTACTGGTCAGAGGTGAAATGTTGATGTGATTCATTGTTAGATGCGAGTGAGAGCTGTTCTGTGATACATCCTGATCCCAGGGGGTCCTGATCTCTATCCCACAAGTGCTCTACGTGGGCTTCAAAAGCAATCCTGTGTGAAGATCAGACAGGAGCAGAGTCTGATTATCTTCCTATTTACTTGGGTTTTTCTCTTCTTCCTGTGGCAGGTACATCATGACAAGTGGCAGAACAATGGAATCTACAAAGGAGTTCTTCTTGAAGCACAATTACTTTGGTTTAAAGCAGAAAAATGTGATCTTTTTCCAGCAAGGGATGCTGCCTGCTATGGGGTTTGATGGCAAGATTTTTCTGGAAGAGAAGGGCAAAGTTTCCATGGCACCAGGTCTGTGCTGTTGAAAGCCCATTAGTCAGAGTTTAGGGGAGCAAACCTATCCAGCAGACTGGTTTCAGCAAGGCTCTGAATGGGGCATCAAGGTCGTTCAGATTAGAAGGTCTCAAATGCAAGATCTGGAGCAGGACTTCTCAAACAGGGGGTTGCAAGGTGTCAGCTTCCACCCGAAACCCCGCTTTGCCTCCAGCATTTATAATAGTGTTAAATACAAAAAAGTGTTTTTAATTTATAAGGGGGTCACACTCATGGGTTTGCTGTGTGAAAGGAGTCACCAATACAAAAGTTTGAGAAACACTGATCTGGAGGGTGATGGGGATAAGCTTTGAGGAGATAGGGTAAACCATGGTGGGGTGAAAGTTCATTCTAATTCCATCAGACACATGTAGCCAGAAGCTCACAGGTGTTTTTAGATGCAGAAATGCTTTGTTTGGAATCCTGTTTAACTTACAAAACGTTTCATGGTCTGTGCCAAATCCAGCAACAATCCCCCAATTTCCCATGGATTTCCAGTGTTGCTCAAAATCAGCCAGAGCAGAGGGGAGTCACAGAAATGGCTGGACTGAAGAGGCTTTGAGTGGGAGGGAAGGAGCTTGTTAGACTGCAGCCTAGGGATACCCCCTTTCTCTCATCCCAGAACGTCATGCAGGAGGACAGGTTAGATGGGAGGGACAGAAAATACATAAGTGGGATAAAACTCGCTCTAGGGACTTCAGAGGGTGACTTGTGGAAAGGTTGGTTCTAGGAAACAGCAGAGAATCACTGCTTATCCTTATAGATCTGGCAGACCTGGCCTTTCAGAAAGCAACTTGCAGGCTTGGTGTCATTAAACATCTGTATCGCAACAGTAAGTGCCTGCCTGTCCCTTTCCCTTAGACAAATATGGCTCTAACAAAGCCAGGCATCTTGCCTGCAAACTGGGGAGTGACCCTCTTAGTATTCTGCCTAGTTATCTAGGTGTAGTAGTTTGCTCTGCTATAGCACAGCTGGGTTCCTGTTTTCCCTCTGGGACAGGGGAGTGAATTTGCACAGTGTGGCTTGTGCCCTATCACTCATCCATCATCTTGGGGATGGAGTTAGCACTGAGATGCCAAAGAGCCTGCTTAGGTCATAAGTGAATGGGGAGGGGCGAGAGAGAGGCTTTGCAGGGCTTTAGTAGTGACGAGGGGCTCAGTATCTCCTGGTCCTATTGGAATAAAAGCCACTGTTAGTCCGATCCTTCCTGCAATTGGTGCCCTGCAGCCCAATGGCATTTTTATTGAGCTGAGTGGAGTCCTTGCCCTGACTTGGCATCTCAGTGTTCAATGAACCCTAGGATCTTCACAATTCCATCCTGCATACCATGGCACAGCCCCTTCCCCATAAACACCTGTCTTGTGTAGTTCCCTCTTCCCCCTAATTCCCTGCATATGCTGCTCCTGCTAGGACTATTCCTCCTCCTCCCCCACAGAGCAGACAGACTGGTGCTGGCCAGTCAGGGTTGTCATGGCTTCTCTTTGGCCCAGCCTCTGCTGCAGGGTCACAGTGCCAGGCCCCAGCCTGAGGGATGGGATGGAACAGGGCATCAGGGAAACAGACCAGGGGAGAGGATATTTGGTCTGGGGTGCGCTCACAGGGGCCAAGGTGGGGACTTTGGCCTCCTCTTACTACAGTCTAGTCTGTTCCCCTGGCAGCTTCCCTCAATCTCTAGGAACATGCTGATCCCTGTATGGCATCCAGCTGGGGACTGGCTTAAATACTCACTCCTGCTGTATGCTTCTGGTGCAGTAATGTGTTCTCGCCTCACCAGATGGCAATGGGGGGCTGTACCGAGCCCTTGGCGCCCATGGCATCGTGGAGGACATGGAGCAGCGAGGCATCTGGAGCATCCATATGTACTGCGTTGACAACATCTTAGTGAAGGTGGCTGACCCCAGGTTCATTGGGTTCTGCATACAGAAGGGAGCTGAGTGTGGTGCAAAGGTAATGGGGCTGCAGTGGGGTGGAGAGGGCAGAGGAGCTGGCTCATACACCCTTGAGTACGCTGGCACAATTGTCGTAATCACACCATTGGTTGGCATCAGCAGCTTGCTCCCCATCAAGGCTGTATCCAGGCTCTTCTGGTTCCTCCATCAACATGGGCTCTCTAGATCCTAGAGGAGTTGGAACTGCTCTCATAGCAATGAATGCTGTGTGGTGCTGTTTTTTCAGGCTGCAACCACGTTAGCCCCTGTAATTAGGAATTGGATGTGGTACACTCCAATCTGTAAAAAGCAACAGAGGGTCCTGTGGCACCTTTGAGACTAACAGAAGTACTGGGAGCATAAGCTTTCGTGGGTAAGAACCTCACTTCTTCAGATGTCGAAGAAGTGAGGTTCTTACCCACGAAAGCTTATGCTCCCAGTACTTCTGTTAGTCTCAAAGGTGCCACAGGACCCTCTGTTGCTTTTTACAGATTCAGACTAACACGGCTACCCCTCTGATACTTGACTCCAATCTCTGTGCATGGCACCATGTAATGCCACTGTCAGGAGACTGCACATCTCCATAATAGGACAGTGCCTCTCCTTTCTCACATAACTTGATGACCAGATGAATAGCTGATAGTTTGTTTAAATTATAATCCCTAGACTTCAGCTTCAGCATGGCCTTGTGGTTAAGAGGCATGAATAGTCATCTTGAGCTATGTTTCAGAAAGCCTGTGCACCCAGGCAGGTGGCAATGTCTCTGTTTATATGTGGTCTGTATTGTGAAGCTTTTCTCAAGTGCTAGATGTCACTCTAATATAAAGTTTAGGTTCTGGAGCCTGATTCAGCCCCAGGGGAGCAGTATTGTCTCACTGAGCTGCCACAATCCAGCCCCTGCTTCCGTGTTCTTGTTTCCAGTTGGTCCTTTTGGATGGCTGAGCTACTCGAGCGCTCCCTTGAGCGGGGAGTAGAGTAGGTGGCTGTTGCTATTTCAGGCATCTGCTCCTTAGTGGACTGGCCATCTGCCTGGCACCTGCTCTGTTTGTGTAGTGCGTCCAACAGAATTACATTAAACATATTAGAATTGCAAAGTTAATCACTCAAATTAGGAGATGCCTGTGCACCCTTAATCCAGTCCTCTTGTGTATGTAGTACAGCTGTTAATTACTTGATCACATACTACTACCACAAGACCCCATCTCACTCCGTGCACAGGATTGATGATGCACATTGAACGGGTATTGAGGATTTTGTCCTCATTCAGTGCAGAGCCCATGTGTTTACTGTTCGCCGTCCAAATCCTGCCAAATACAGAATAAATTACTCATGGGTTCTTCTGTGGTGCTCGCCTCATAGTCTTAGTTCTGTGCAGACATTACTGAATGTGGTATCTCACCCCTGTGAGATGAGTGGGTGATAACCCCATTTTACAGCTGGGGAACTAAAGCACAGATTATAGCAAAGTGTCAGCTAACTTTCAGTGCCAAATTTGAGCAGCCTAGGACCTGATTTTTGTTCAGAGTACTTAGAACTTCATAACCTTTCACATGTTGAAAGCACAGCTCTCATTGATCTCATTTGCAATTGAGAGTGAGAGAGCACTCTGCAAATCAGACCCCATGATCTCAAATCAAATACCTAGAAAATGAGGACCACAGTTAATGCCAACCTGCAAAAAATCAGACTTAGGTTAAAATGATTCAAAACAAACCTATAAGAACAGCCATACTGGGTCAGACCGATGGTATCCTGTTTTCTGACGGGCCAGTGCTTCAGAGGGAATGAACAGAACAGGCAATCATTGAGTGATCCAAATTATCCATACTTGTATACAATTAAAGTTGAAATTGACAGTCTGAGGCCCAAACTTACTTTGATCTATTAAAACCATTTAAATAAATGCTTGATCAATGAGCTCTCAAACTTCAATGAATTAAAGGGTGCTGCTTTTTTACATCTGAGGTGATCTCAAAAGTTAAATTCATAATGTCAGTATCATAAAGTACATTAAGTATCAATTTCAGGCTTTCCAGAAGAGCAGATGCTTGTATTTCAGTTCCTGTTGTGCAGAAAACCTTTTGCCTTAATTGCTTTTGCCTTCAGTTTAGCTAGCAGTTACAGGGAACACTTTCTCCATTTGGACTAGTTAATTCAAAGTTGAGAAATCGACTGGGAGTTGATTTCAGTAAGTTAGGTGTTCAAAAATCCTGTGAGGCATGTATGTGCATCTTTAGGTGCTGAAGTAATTTGAAAAATATGGCTGTGGGCAATTTTACTTATTTGTTTTTATATAGTTAAATAAAATTACCTTATACACCTGTACCTTGATATAATGTGACCCGATATAACACTAATTCTGATATAACGCAGTGCTCCGGGGGGGGGGGCAAGGCTGCACACTCTGGCGGATCAAAGCAAGTTCAATATAACACGGTTTTACCTATAACGTGGTAAGATTTTTTTTTTTTGGCTCCAGAGGACAGCGTTCTATCGAGGTAGAGGTGTAGTTAATAAAAAAACAACTTTAAAATGTTGTTTTTGTGCATTTTAAATTCTTATTTCCATCCAAATGCAGTTTGACATAGATCTCAACCAAATTAAGAAATACATCTTTCACCATTTTCTAACAATCAAAGTAAATTAAGAATCTGAATAAATGTATGTTGAGCTGTCATTTAAATTTATATTAATAGTGTGTCCTTCTTAGCACAAAGTAGCCATCTATCTACTGTATCTATTTAAAAATGAGAATTTAACTGCGCTTTGCATGCGTACTTTATTAAATAAAAGTACGCATGCAAAGCACAGTTAAAGCCAATTTTAACCTAATCCACCCTCTCTGGGAGAGAAGGATTAGAATTCTGTTTCCAGAGCAGCATTCAGCTACCTTTCTTCCTGAAATTCCCTGTTTCATTCAGTACAATCTCCCACCTTCTGCAACAGCTGAGGCAGAGGTCTGTCAGACCACAGCCTTGACTCATCCCCAGACCAGGTCTGTCCTGTACACTGAATGAAGCAGGGGTCATGTGGAGAAAACAGTATGATCGTGTAATTAAAGGAGCATCATAATGTATATGCACAGAGGGCTAAATAAGTTTCCTGGGAAACCATAGATCTGGCACTTCCAAATGACCATGTTCAATTTTGTAATCACAAGTTTCTTAACATTTTTAAATGTAATTTCCCAATTTTTGTTAAGCTTAAATGCAAACTTCATCCTGTAAAACCATCTTAGCTCTCTCTCATGGCTCATCAGCAAGGTCAGGACCTTCAGATTCACTGCACCAGTAATGGCATAACTGATATCTTTGTTGACCTGCTCCTAAGGAGGAAATAGACACATTTTACCCATGGTCTAGCTATGTGCTACAGAGCAGAAAAATGGTGGGACTAACCAATAATGAGTTCAGTTCAGGTTCTGAAGGTTTAGCAGTTACAGATCCTTCTGTTTCTGCCCATGTTCCCCCTTCCCCTGTGCATTTCTTCTTTGTCCTCCTTCACCCCTTTGCATTACAGTCATGCAGATGTGGGACCTGGCAGCATTGAAAACACAAGTCAGCTGTTATCACTGTACCCTGCACCACAGAGACCCCTGGCTTCTGGAAGAAGCAATTGTAGGGAAGTCTTGCTCAGGCCCAGCAGCCTGGGATCAAGTAGGCTCAGTTGCTCTGGGGATGGCACATGGTTAGCCTGGCGTGTCGAGGCTGTGAAGGGATGGAGCACGGTTGGTGCAGATGGACTCTTCAAAGAATTGTTGGGCCTGATTTTGTGTTAATTCTCACAGGGAGAGCAAAAGGCACCTCCCAGACTCCAGCATTATGATGCCCCCACCTACATAAGCTGCTAGCGCTTCTCTGGGGAATGGCTGCAAGTCTTCACTGAGCATGGGCAGAACATATCTCCCTGTCTTCTGAAACCACTGAGCTATCTGTGCTGTATCTTTTAATAAGAGACAGCCACCATGGAAATCTTCAGCCTAAATTGGTTAAGTTCAGCAAATGTATAAGCCAACAGGGTCATACAATGGGAAGTGGTAGACACTGTAACTATAAGTGTTGCTATGTGTATTGTCTATAACAGGGGTGGGCAAACTTTTTGGCCCAAGGACCACATTGGGGTATGGAAATTGTATGGTGGACCATGAATGCTCCCGAAATTGGGGTTGGGGTGTGGGAGGGGGTGAAGGCTCTGGCGGTGGGCTCCAGGGTGGGATCAGAAATGAGGAATTCAGGGTGTGGGATGGGGCTCTGGGATGGGCAGGGAGGGTGGGGTGTGGGGAGGAGAATGTGAGAGCTCTGGGTGGGGGTGTGGTCTCTGGGGATGAGGGGTTTGGGGTGTAGGAGGGTGGTCCAGGCTCGGACCCAGGAGTTTGGAAAGCGGGAAGGGGATCAGGGCTGGGATAGGGGGTTGGGGAATGGGGAGGTGAGGGCTGTGGATGGGTGGGACTGGGGATGAGGGGTTTGGGGTGCACAAGGGTGCTCTGGCCTGGGACCAAGGGGGTTTGGGTCATGTGGGGGGGGGCAGGTGTTACTCAAGGGGGCAGGCTCTAGGCGGTGCTTACCTCAAGTGGCTCCTGGAAGTAGTGGCATGTCCCCCCTCCGGCTCCTATGCACAGGTGCTGCCCCACAGCTCTTACTGGCCGTGGTTCCCCTCTGCCCTGATGCATAGGAACCGGGGGGGATATGCCGCTGCTTCTGGGAGCTGTGCAGAGTGGCCCCCGACCCATCTCCCCAGCTGGAGCACTGGAGCAGGCAGAGCAAGCCCTAGGCCCTGCTCCCCAGCAGGAGCTGGAGGGCTGGATTAAAATGGCTGGCAGGCCAAATGTGGCTTACGGGCTGTAGTTTGCCCACCCCGGTCTATAAAAAATATTTGGCTACAGTAGTGTATGGGTGGAGCTTACCCTGGGAAACTGGTGAACCTTAACCAACGAGTGGGCTTCTAGGATGTCCAGCTAAAATCCTGACAAATGTAAACTCTCTGGGTTAATTAAATAATGAAAGACTAATTCCTTGGGATGCCAGGTTAGCAATGCGAAGTCCAGATAAAGGGCACAGTCCACATCAGTGCTTCTGGAGCAAGGCTCTCACCTGCTGGAGACTGCTAGGAAGAGCAGTCAGGAAACCGTTCCACTCCAAGCAAAAAACCACTTGCCCACCCACTTAATAAATACTACTACCATGCTTCCCTCTCCAGACACTTGCCATGTCCCTGCTGACTGGCTTTCTCTTTCCCTTATGTCTCGGGCTAGTTTTTCATTTATGTGCACAAAATTCTTTTTCTCTGCTTCCAGATCCCTGCTGCACTACTGACTCCTCACATCAGTTGTTTCTCTCCACCAAAGGCTTAATGCTTTTAAATCTTCCCCTCCCCCCCCAAGCAAACTCACCTGTGCTATCTCTTCGCAGCGGTGGTTTAGAGGAGGGGTGGCTACTCCTGTCCTCAGTGGGGAAGGACTGCTTGGGGCAAACATGTCAACTCACTGCCTGGATGTTCCCCTTGGTGTACAGTTTCCCTAATGATCCTAGAGGACCTGGGATCTGTCTCTACCTTCTCTTGTGCCGAAGGAGGTGTGCACTGGAGCAACCATACTCTTTCCCTCTCACCTAGAGAGGGATGAGGAACTAGTTCCCTACTGTTCACCTCCCTGAGTAGGAGGGGGTTGCGGGGAGGCAGAGCTGGAGTGCCCTGCTGGCCAAGGAGGGCAGAAGGGAAGAGCTTTGGTCCAGGGCAGGGGGAATCCAGTGAAACGGCAGCTCTCCACTCCCTCTCAATGAACCCAGGGTCTGGGAGTCTGGAAAAGAAAAGCTGCTGGGATGTAACTGCAGTAGTCTGCAGGGTGAAGTGCAAGCACTCTCTCCTGATAGCAGTGGCAGTGGGTTTATAGGCAGGTGATAGAACACATTTCTGCTTTTCCCCCTCCACTGCACCTCTACTTGGGGACAGTAGACAGAGTGACTGGACTTATGAACAAATTAGAGGATGTTGTATTAGGCTGTGAGGTAGTCATAACAGTGCAGTAAATAAAGACTGGTTTCAGAGTAGCAGCCGTGTTAGTCTGTATCTGCAAAAAGAACAGGAGTACTTGTGGCACCTTAGAGACTAACAAATTTATTAGAGCATAAGCTTTCGTGGGCTACAGCCCACTTATTCGGATGCATATAGAATGGAACATATATTGAGGAGAGGTGTGTGTGTGTATGTATGTGTATATATATATATATACACACACACATATACAGAGAGCATGAACAGGTGGGAGTTATCTTACCAACTCTGAGAGGCCAATTAAGTAAGAGGAAAAAAAACTTTTGAAGTGATAATCATAGAATCATAGAATATCAGAGTTGGAAGGGACCTCAAGAGGTCATCTAGTCCAACCCCCTGCTCAAAGCAGGACCAATTCCCAGCTAAATCATCCCAGCCAGGGCTTTGTCAAGCCGGGCCTTAAAAACCTCCAAGGAAGGAGACTCCACCACCTCCCTAGGTAACGCATTCCAGTGTTTCACCACCCTCCTAGTGAAATAGTTTTTCCTGATATCCAACCTGGACCTCCCCCACTGCAACTTGAGACCATTGCTCCTTGTTCTGTCATCTGCCACCACTGAGAACAGCCGAGCTCCATCCTCTTTGGAACCCCCCTTCAGGTAGTTGAAGGCTGCTATCAAATCCCCCCTCATTCTTCTCTTCTGGAGACTAAACAATCCCAGTTCTCTCAGCCTCTCCTCATAAGTCATGTGCTCCAGACCCCTAATCATTTTTGTTGCCCTCCGCTGGACTCTTTCCAATTTTTCCACATCCTTCTTGTAGTGTGGGGCCCAAAACTGGACACAGTATTCCAGATGAGGCCTCACCAATGTCGAATAAAGGGGAACGATCACGTTTCTCGATCTGCTGGCAATGCCCCTACTTATACAGCCCAAAATGCCGTTAGCCTTCTTGGCAACAAGAGCACACTGTTGACTCATATCCAGCTTCTCGTCCACTGTGACCCCTAGGTCCTTTTCAGCAGAACTGCTACCTAGCCATTCGGTCCCTAGTCTGTAGCAGTGCATGGGATTCTTCCGTCCTAAGTGCAGGACTCTGCACTTGTCCTTGTTGAACCTCATCAGGTTTTTTTCTGCCCAATCCTCTAATTTGTCTAGGTCCCTCTGTATCCGATCCCTACCCTCTAGTGTATCTACCACGCCTCCTAGTTTAGTGTCATCTGCAAACTTGCTGAGAGTGCAGTCCACACCATCCTCCAGATCATTAATAAAGATATTAAACAAAACCGGCCCCAGGACCGACCCTTGGGGCACTCCACTTGAAACCGGCTGCCAACTAGACATGGAGCCATTGATCACTACCCGTTGAGCCCGACGATCTAGCCAGCTTTCTATCCACCTTACAGTCCATTCATCCAGCCCATACTTCTTTAACTTGGTGGCAAGAATACTGTGGGAGACCGTATCAAAAGCTTTGCTAAAGTCAAGAAATAACACATCCACTGCTTTCCCCTCATCCACAGAGCCAGTTATCTCATCATAGAAGGCAATTAGGTTAGTCAGGCACGACTTCCCCTTCGTGAATCCATGCTGACTGTTCCTGATCACTTTCCTCTCCTCTAAATGTTTCATAATTGATTCCTTGAGGACCTGCTCCATAATTTTTCCAGGGACTGAGGTGAGGCTGACTGGCCTGTAGTTCCCCGGATCCTCCTTCTTCCCTTTTTTAAAGATGGGCACTACATTAACCTTTTTCCAGTCATCTGGGACCTCCCCCGATCGCCATGAGTTTTCAAAAATAATGGCTAATGGCTCTGCAATCTCACCCGCCAACTCCTTTAGCACCCTCGGATGCAGCGCATCCGGCCCCATGGACTTGTGCACGTCCAGTTTTTCTAAATAGTCCCGAACCACTTCTTTCTCCATAGAGGGCTGGTCACCTTCTCCCCATGCTGTACTGCCCAGTGCAGCAATCTGGGAGCTGACCTTGTGCGTGAAGACAGAGGCAAAAAAATCATTGAGTACATTAGCTTTTTCCACATCGTCGGTCACTAGGTTGCCTCCCTCATTCAGTAAGGGGCCCACACTTTCCTTGATTTTCTTCTTGTTGCTAACATACCTGAAGAAACCTTTCTTGTTACTCTTAACATCTCTTGCTAACTGCAACTCCAAGTGTGATTTGGCCTTCCTGATTTCACTCCTGCACGCCTGAGCAATATTTTTATACTCCTCCCTGGTCATTTGTCCAATCTTCCACTTCTTATAAGCCTCTTTTTTGCATTTAAGATCAGCAAGGATTTCACTGTTTAGCCAAGCTGGTCGCCTGCCATATTTACTATTCTTTCTACACATCGGGATGGTTTGTTCCTGCAACCTCAATAAGGATTCTTTAAAATACAGCCAGCTCTCCTGGACCCCTTTGCCCTTCATGTTATTCTCCCAGGGGATCCTGCCCATCTGTTCCCTGAGGGAGTCAAAGTCTGCTTTTCTGAAGTCCAGGGTCCGTATTTTGCTGCTCTCCTTTCTTCCTTGTGTCAGGATCCTGAACTCGACCATCTCATGGTCACTGCCTCCCAGGTTCCCATCCACTTTTGCTTCCCCTACTAATCAAGATAGCCCAGTACAGACAGTTTGATAAGAAGTGTGAGAATACTTACAAGGGGAGATAGATTAAATGTTTGTAATGGCTCAGCCATTGCCAGTCCTTATTCAATATTATTACCTCTGGAAACTCCCCATAATCCTTTTAACTGAAGCTTCCTCTCTTTGTTTTGTTGTGAACTCCCAAGGCTTCGTTTGGGGAGCTGCTTATCAAAAAAACAAACACAGCTACTGTTTGCTGTGAATGAGTAGAGGCAGGCAGGGGGGCTCCCTTTGGAATGCCCACAGCTAATGTTTGCTTGAAGAGAGAGACGGGGAGGGGGTTGGAGTCCGTTTTCAGCAGCTGCTTATCTGGTCTATGAGGGGGAAAAAAAACAGCTGCTGTTTGCTTTCAGTGAGTGAGAGGGGGTGGAGGAGGGAGGGGGGTCAGAACTTACAGGGCAGCCTGCTGACACTCTCAGCATTTCAATAAACCCACTGTCTCTCCCCCCACGCTCCCTGTCACGCTCCACCCCACCCCACCCCACCCCCACCCTTTTGAAAAGCACATTGCAGCCACTTGAATGCTGGGATAGTTTCCCATAATGCACCGCTCCCAATGCCACTGCAGATGTGGCCACGACAGTGCGCTGACAGTGTGGACAGACTGCAGCGCTTTCCCTACTCAGCTGTACGAAGACCGGTTTAACTCACAGTGCTGTACAGCTGCAAGTGTAGCCATACTCTAACAGTCAGTGAGGAGTAGCTGCTTGAAAGATGTCAGTCTGCAAAGGTCGACCACAATCATTGTGGGTTTTTTCTCATTTTTTGCCAAACTGAAGGGAGGAGGAAATTGTGCTCAAACTCCACAGTTTGGGCTGAAATCAAGCAAGGGAAACTTCATTCAAAAGCAAATATTTCTGGAGGTGATGGACATTTGAAAATAATGAGTTAGAATGGAAGCCTGGACATAATACAATACCTGATATGCATTCTAGTGCTGCCTGGTACCATATGCTGTCTCTGGGGGATATGTGAACCTCTACAGAGTTCTGATTTTTCTAAACATGGCTGAGTACTGTCGTGTTGGAGGGGGTGACTGCCTGCTGCTTGGCTGGCTGAAGTGATTTGATTCTGGCCCATGTCTCAGTGCAGCTTGTGCTAGCCCCCATGATCCCTCCCCCAAAGCACTTGTGATTGGACACTTCAGTTTGCACCAGAATGGTCTTCAGATTCCATGCAGGCAAGGAGACTCATCCAAGGAGAGACCTGGTACTTTGTAGTTCTGTGTGGGGAGTGCCCTAGTGGTAGGAAACATAGCTTTACCCTGTAAGACTCTTCTCTAGTGCCACACGAGGCTTCCCATGCACTCCTCACCACTACCGAACAGTAGATACTCTGGGGATATAAAGCAGTGTCTGCTGTGACTTACCGTATCCATCTCTAACTAAAGATCTCACTGGAAGGACCTTCAGGGCATGCCTCCGTCCATTCCTAGGAAACTCCCTCCTGCCAAGCCACTTTTATTTGCATCCAGCCTCTTTTGACAAAGAGCACAAGGGGGAGCTAGCCCCACGAGCCATGTCTAACAAAGCTCAGCACCCACAGCCGGGACCAAGTTTTTAGAAAGCCCAAGGCAGCAGCTGAGCTCTTCCATATTCCAATAGCTGGCCCAGATTCTCTAGTGTTCAGCACCAAGGTGAGCAGCCAGCCTGCCACAGAGGGCAGTCCGAGACCTGCTGCCTCCGCAGATGACACTTGTGGGTGTGAGTAGACAGTCTCATTCAGCTCCTGTGCAAAGCAGCCCGAAGGGCAGGCCACTCCCTGCTCCGTTTTCTCTCCCCAGCTCCATGTCCTCTTTGATTCTCCATGGGCAATGTGAGCATGGAGTGTCCTACCAACTGCAGAGCCAGTTCCCCTAGCAGGAGGGAGACAGCAGTATTCTGTCCTTCTTCTGGTGCACCAGATGCTGCCACAGGAGAGGAGCTGTCTATGGGAGTGAAGTCCTCTCCTGGCAGAACAATGTTTCTGGGAGAAGGAAGCAGAGGACTGGATAGCCTGTGAGGGAGAGGGGCAGGTGCCAGGGAAGCACATGCAGGGGACAGGGCTTGGATGGAGGGGGAAGAACTGTAGAACAGATTGGGATAAAGAGGGTTGATTTATCTTCTTTTTTTTTTTTTTTTTCTAAGGACAAGCATCACCTAAAAGCCAGTGTAAAAGTTGTGAACCCCTGTGTGAGGTGCTCCCACTCGTGCCCCTTTCTGCACTGGCTGTGGTAACCCACTTCACCCCCTTACAGGGGCTTCCTGGACAAATGCCCTTTCATCTGAGTTCTCCTGTGTGTGTTCTCTGGGCAGGTGGTGGAGAAGACAAACCCCATGGAGCCAGTGGGCGTGGTGTGCAGAGTGGATGGCATGTACCAGGTGGTGGAGTACAGCGAGATCTCCCTGGCCACAGCACAGAAACGTAGTTCCGATGGCCGGCTACTGTTCAACGCAGGCAACATTGCCAATCACTACCTCTCAGTGCCCTTTCTGAGAGATGTTATCAAGTACGGGCAAGCTTGGACCAGGGGCTGTGTATTAGTGCAGTGCCAAAGAGAAGAGCTGGGACTTGGAAATCTAGCCTGGTCCCATTGCAATCAGGCAAAAGCTCTTGTGCAGCATATCACTCTGTTAAACACTACAGGGGTTGCAGCTTTCCCAGAGCAGAGTAGGATGAGGAGTGGGGCCTGAGTGTCTCCTTCTGGCACTAGTATTTCTCCTCCTAGCCCCTTTCTTCACAACCACCTTACCTCTGCAGCAGCCCAGTGGCTGTGTTCACGCTCACCATGTGTAGTAAAGTCCAAGCTAATGGTGGAAGGCAGGAGACTTTCATCTCTTGTCAGAATGAGGCTGTTCTCTGAACTTTGTGGCACCCCTCAGGAAGTAGAAAACAACTGCAGAGTGCAAGATAGGTAAAGTACCCTGCTGCTGCTGTTCTTGCTATAGAGACAGCTCTCAGAACCAGCAATCCAAACCCCCGCCCTAAAGTGACATGGGTAAAATGGCAAACTACCTCTGCCTTCACTAGGTTCCTGCTTCGGTGAGGTTGGGACCCCCTGCCACCGGGGAACAAAAGTCACTTACATCCTTGCAGACAGGACGGTTGAGAGTCCGGGCATAATGAACGCTCTCCCATTATGTCTGGAATGAATTGTAACACCTGTCCCCAGGCCCACAGTCCCTCACTGCCCTGACTATATTGCACTACTGGCAGAAGCCCTAGCTGTCATTACTGAGCAGGGACCAGCTGCAGTATGCATTGTTGCCATTATTGTAGCCTCAGGTGGCCTTCTGGCATGTCTATTCACATGGTCATCATAGCGAAAGCTGGCACTCCTTGGAGCAGACATCACACTGTTATTCTCCAGATGTCTCGCCACTTTAATAGTTCCTCTTGCTCTCAACCCCCTAAATTCTCTTTTCCATCACCCCTATACGTTCTCTGTCCCTGGCAAGACTGTGACTGGTTAATATTGCTTCATTCCTTAATGTAAATGGAGCATATTGTTTTGTGGGTATGGGGCAGCTGGGAGGTGGTTGCTGGGGCTGGGAATATATGGACCGGAACGGTCACTGACAGGTAAATAAGGAAACAAAACAAAACTGCTTCTAGAAACTGAAGCACAATTAGCAAGGGTTGAAACCCAACTGGACTGTCTAGCAAGATTAATAACAGGCACTAGGATGCATATGTGCAGCCAACAAAGCACTGAGACAAGGGACAAGATCTGGCCCTGTACATGAACTTCTTCCCCTCCACAAATCCCTCAGGAGCATCGTGTGCACAGCACCAGGCCTGGAGTATCAGCATCATGCTTTGTCACCCTCTCGTGCTCTGTCCACCAGTTTGCTCTGCTCTGCTCTCCTGTCTTTCAGCAGGAGGCGGAAGCACTGGAGTACCTGGGCTTCCTCCACTCCAGCCTCACAACCTGCAGAGAAGGTTGTGAGCCTGCCAACACTCCCAGAAGCTAGGGAAGAGGGGGACAGAATGGTTTGATCCAGGGGGCATTAAATGGGCACCAACAGCAGGAGGAGGGCAGGTTGTAGGGAGTTTGGTTTTTTTGTATTCTGGCCATAGGGCAAGCAAAGTGCAGGCAGCTGTGGGACCAAAGGAGGAGGCAGCTGGGAGGACGATACACCCCCATCATTACCTTCTGCTCCTGGGCCAGAATGACTAGAGGACAGTGGCGGCTAGACCATGCCTTCTAACTGTAGGAGGTTCTGACTCCTCTTTCTTGCCCTGCCAGCATTTACGAACCTCAGCTGAAGCACCACGTGGCCCAGAAGAAGATTCCGTACGTGGACATCACCAGTGGGCAGTTGGTCAAGCCAGACAAACCGAATGGCATCAAGATGGAGAAGTTTGTCTTTGACATCTTCCAGTTTGCCAAGTATGCCCTGGGCTCTGCTGCTTGTTACTCAGATGGTAGAATATTGCTGTACCCTCTTCCTGGGGCTGCTCCAAGGAGGAGCTGGGTATGCCAGTGTTACTGGCAATTACTGTATTGGTGTTGGTATGCTATAACCCAGCACGGATTCGGCCGCTCAGTGGCAGTGGTCTCCCAACAAGGACAACATGGCTTGGTCACAGGGCTCCTCCCCCAGTGCAGTTACACTCTAGATTCCATTACAAACCGTGTAGGAAGCTGCGCTGTCACATGCTGATGACGTGGCTCTCAGCACAGTGTTGAGGAGGGCTGACTGTGGTGTCTCTGGCCTGTACAGATAAAGACTCGGAGTCCAGCTGCAAGAGCCAGTTTTGGTGCCCAGTCCTGCTCTGAGTTCTGCCCAGGCTTTGTTCCCTGGTTTGTTCGTTTGCCTCCTTGCAGGCTGGCAGCTGCCCTGTCACCTCTGTCTGGTGCACTCTGCACTGCCCTTTAGCCAAGAGAGGAAGCAGCAGGGCAGGGTTGGAAAGTTCTATGCTTCCCGCTCCAGCCCCTACATGGTCTCTTCAGGTTGGGGAGTGGGACCAGAAACCACCTTCTGAGATAGGCCATTCTCCTGGAATTGGGATGAGAAGCTTCTCGAACTCCCTCTGGTGCATTGCCAGCGATCTCAGTCACATCCTCTGCTGGGAACAGCCTGAATCATGGAGCTCTTGTCAGAGCAGAGTGGTCTCTGGACTGACAAAAGCCACCTCCAGCAACAAGGAAAATGTGTTGTACAGTAACTCCTCACTTAAAGTCATTCCGCTTAATGTTGTTTTGTTGTTACGTTGCTGATCAATTAGGGAACATATCCAATTAAAGTTGTGAAATGCTCCACTCTTACGTTGTTTGGCTGTCTGCTTTCTCCACAGCTGGCAGCCTCCCTATGCACCCCCCCAGCCCCCCCATGCCTCCCGCCTGCTGGCAGACCCTGCGGATCAGCACCTTCCCCCTCCTGCTGGCAGCAATCAGCTGGCTTGCCGTGTTTTGGAGGGAGGGGGAGGAGTGAGGACTCGGCACACAGGCGCCCTCTTCCTTCCCTGCCTCCCGAACCCAGCAAGCCAGCTGATTATCCTGGGCAGGAGGGAGGGGGGAGGACTCAGCGTGCAGGTTCCCCCTCCCTCCCCTGCTTCCTGAACGGAGCAAGCCAGCTGATTGCCCCGGGGAGGGGGACTCGGTGCGCAGGCTCCCCCTCCCTCCCCTGCCTCCTGAACATGGCAATCAGTTGGCTTGCAGCGTTTAGAAGGGGCGGGGGGAGGAGCCAGGACACAGCGTGCGAAGTAAAGGGGGGGGGAGAAGAGGCGGGTCAAGGGTGGAGGCTTGGGGGAAGGGGTGGAGTGGGCAGGCTGAGGGTTGAGCCCCGCCCCTGGTGCTTTCAGAGTAGCAGAAGGTGCCCTGGAACCTAACCCCCCTGTTTACATTAATTCTTATGGGGAAATTGGATTCACTTAACATCGTTTCACTTAAAGTCGCATTTTTCAGGAACATAACTACAACGTTAAGTGAGGAGTTACTGTACTCAGAGCAGGCGACACAGGCTCAGGGCTGTAAGGCCTAGGTGGCTACAGACTTTACAGACTGAGTGGGTGCAGTATCTCGGCCCAGAGGAGCTAATTGTGACGCCACTGGCATTATCTGTGCTGCCGGTTGCTGACAAGTCTCTGGGATGGAGAGAAGAGGGGAGGCTTCCTTTCAGCTCCAGAGAAGCGAGAATAAAGGGAATCTGTAGCAAAGCTCTTCTCTTTGACACCAAGCTCTTCCCTGCCTTATCCCCGCTCTAGACAGTTTGTGGTGTACGAAGTGCTGCGTGAAGATGAGTTCTCTCCTCTGAAGAATGCAGATAGTCAGAATGGGAAAGACAACCCCACCACTGCCCGACATGCCCTCATGTCGCTGCACCATTGCTGGGTCCTCAATGCTGGGGGCCACTTTGTGGATGAAAATGGCACCCGCATCCCTGCGATTCCCCGGTAAGTTGTTGTTAGCTGCCCTACCTCTGCTCCATCCCCACAGAGCAGGCTCCTTTACCGTCTCAATGGTGGGATCAGAGCAGAGACATTTCATTCCCAGTTGGTGATCTAGCCTTGGGAACACAAGGGAGCCCCATTGGCTGTCCTACCGGGGAGCACTCTTCCTGCCCTCAGGGTTTAAAGGTTTCTTCTGGAGAGGCTTGGCCGCTTGTGACTCGTGTCGTCCAGTTGATGTACTGTTCTGTTACTCAGCTGAGCACCTGTCTTGAGTAGGGGGCAGCGACTGGTCTGTCTGTACACTGAAGAGAATTCTTTTCATCCCATGGGTTCAGAGCAGAGAAAATATTAGCAAATAGTCCCCAGCCGCTGTGCAACCATTCAGTAACCAGCAAACAGATCCTTTGAGAGCCTGTGCAGACTCGTTACCTGGAACTGATGGCTAATTGGTCCCTACTCCGTGGTGGTCAAAGTGCCACCCACAAGTGAAATATGGCTTGTGGAGCTCTGTCATGTGGTCCATGGCCACTGCTACTGGCGGAAGTGCAACCTGCAGAGATCAGTTGTGTATTGCTAGTCTCCTTTTGGCCGACCTCTGCATTAAGGGTAGCTGCACGCAACTTTGCTGGTGTGAGCTGCCCTCCCCTGGCTCCTGACCAGCTCAGGCAGTTGGGCTGAGTTTGTTCAATACAGTGAAGAGGTTACTAGAGTTCTCCACCACACAGCCCATCTTAAGGAGCAGCTAGAGTTATAATGTATCCTTGCCAGCAATTGTGCTCTCCGCTGCTAGCCATCCCCCTCACCAGCTCTTCACCGCAGCCACCACTACTAGGGGGTTCCAGGAAGGGGCTGATGAACAGCTTTACCTCCTAACTTGGTTTAGTTCCGTTTCAGTTTGTTTCCGTCCTCTTTAACCCTTATTTATTCCTACATAACAGCTTCACAAGTGGAAAGCCAGATGCCATCACAGCTGATGTCAATTGCAAGTAAATATCCAGTGCCAGGCTGTGCATCATGCATGGTGATGGGGCTATGCTTAGGTACTAACAGGCTCTGCATTTCACTGCAAGGCCAGGTGCTTGGTGAGTGGCAGTTCGCACTGGTTGGTGTGCACTGCTTTCATGGTGACTGGCTTCTGATTGGGAGCTACTAACAGAATGGTAGCGAGGGTGCATGCTGGGAAACGGAGAGCATGTCCTGCTAAAGAATCCTGTATCTGTTGCTTCTCACGGTAGCTAGATCCAAAATCAATGATTTATAATATTCTGTGTGTTCTTGCCCGGACCTGTCTCATGTCCAGGCCTTTGTGTGTGTTAATTCCTACTGCTCCTCTCAGCAATGAGACTGAGTGGTGTAACTTGAGGCAGAACTTAGCCTGGCAGTTGGAATTTGGATTTACAGTTTTGCTGATGCAGGAAAGACTTCAGCTCCCTTCTGTGGCTGTGCTGTCTTTCTCTCTAGGAAGTGGATCTGAATCCGATACACACTGGGAAAAGGTGAGAGAGTGAACCATGTAAAAATGGCATGGGAGCTCTTCACGTCCTTGCAAAGTAGGCAGGGGTTGGTTGTGGCCTTCTGTCAAACTGTTCTTCCTGCACCAGAGACTGGCTGGAACTCTAGCCACCATCTACGGGCCCAGCTGAGCTTGCTGGCATTTGAACTTGTACTTCCAGAGAGTCTGTGTATTTCAAGCCATAAATGGAGACCATCCTCTTCAGTGTTCATCATCTCAGGCCTCACACTAGGGAAACTAACTGGAAAACAGTTTCCTTAGAACGTTAGGAATTGGGGCTATTTGCCACATGAGCCTTGTACTGTACGTGTTTGGGAGAAGGTCTGCCTTGGACTCTTTGGGAGACAGTGGTCATTCAGGCTTGCTTCTGTGATTCATTTAAATGCTATTCCTGGGGGACTTCTGCACCACTGCACGTCTGCAGAAACATGTTCCCCCCCTACACACTCACTCACACACTCTCTCTCTCTCTCTCTCTCTCTCTCTCTCTCTTTTTGCTTTTCCACAGAAAAATGGTTTCTGTGGGGAAGCAAAGAGAAGCTGCACCAGTGCTCACTCACCACTCCCTGGCAGCACAGTTGCGTCTGTTTGGCCACCCCGGGCTGCCAGGGGAGAGGTAAGTCTCCGGGGATGCCCTGGCTGCCCAGGGACGTTAGTCCCAGTTAGGCAGAGGGGGAGGAGGAGGACGATGGAAACAGAGTTCTCCCTCCCCTGCATGGAGCAGCCAGGGCTGGGTCAGATCAATCCCCAGAAACCTCCCCGGCTGCAGGAAGCTCTGCACCGCTGGGGGTGGGGCTTGGCAGGGGAATCTGGGTTCAGGGAGTGAGTCTTGGTGGGGTGGGGGTTCCGGGTCTGGGCAGGGCAAGGTTTGGTTGGGGGGGGTGTCCAGCTGCATAGGGAATGGGCAGACAGGGGGAGCAGTTCCCTGTACAGTGACGCCTTCCCCACTTCCTGGCCCCATGACTCTTCAGCTACTGGGGGAGGGGTCACTGTACAGGGAGCTGCTCCTCCTGTCTGCCCATTCCCTATGCAGCTGGACACCACTCCCCCCCCCCCCCAAACCCCCTGCATCGGGAGCCCCCTCCTGCACCTCGACCCTCCCCCCCAATTCCCCACTCCCAAACTCCCACCTCCCCAGTCTCACATCCCCTGAATTGAGCCCCCCCCCATACCTGGACCCCCGCCACACTGAGCCCCAACCAGCTGCACCCTGAGCCCCACTCCCCCAGCACCAAGACACCCCCCCCTCCCCAAGACATAACCACCTTCACCGGGACTCCACTGCAGAGTTCCATTCCCCCTTCACCCAGAACCCCCCCAACGAGCCCCTGTGCATCCAGATCCCCTCCACCGAGCTGCCTGCACCCAGATGGCGCCACACAAAACCCTGGTACTCTTGAAGGAATTCTGCACCAAAACATTAAAAATTTTAAAATTCTGCATATTTTATTTGTCAAACTAACACACACCATTTCAATTATTTTGGTAATTTAATACTTGTCAGCAAATAATTAAAAATGATGTGATTTTATTGTGTTATTTTGACACACAAAATATGCAGAATTTTAAAATATTGTGTGCAGAATTTTTTATTTTTTGGCGCAGAATTCCCTCGGGTGAAGATGGAGTGTTTGGGAGCTAAGAACTGGGCAGAGAGAAAGACACACCTCTCCCCTCTTTAACTGCTTGATCTATGTCAGGTGATAAGGACGTCAGTCACTGTGAAGCTGGGCAAGATAAAATCAGTAAACGAAGGGAAAACATCCAACCCCTTCACCTTTCATCAGAGCAACGCACTGAGAGTGCTCTAGTACCTTGTGGTCAACTTGTCCAGCAGCTTGAATTCAAACTTTTCCATTCCCGCCTAACAGGTAAGGCATGGGAGAGGGTGCCACAACAGTGAACACTGCTAGATATGCTAGATCTTCCTGAGGTCTCATTTAATAATCAGCATAGCCCTACACATGCCCGGCCACATAAAGAGTGGAATTGCTGAGTCTGACATGCTTATGTCCCGGCCCTTCACATGTAGAGACCACATCCTTTTTCCCCTTTCCCTCAATCTCTACTTCTACAGCATATTTCCTCCTCTACTTCTGTCCTGAGATGCCGTGAGTTCTAGTGTCACAGAAACAGATTTCCTGAGGCTCTCTTGGCTGTGCTTTGACATGGGGTATGGTTAAAGAGAGGTCTCCTTCTGTTTGTACTGTAGTAGAACCAGAAGGTACACCCATGGGATCTAGGTACTATACAAACACCAAAAATCAGTCCCTTCCCAGAGAGCTTAGTCTGGCTACTGCTCGTGTTTCCTATCACCCAGAATCCACTTAATTCTCATATAAACCCCTTTTTGATACCGTCCGCCCTGCAGAACCAGTACAAGTTGATATTTGTATTACAGAAACAGTTGAAAGACCACAGCTGAGATCGGGGACCTATTGTGCAAACTTAGTGAGCCAGCCCAAGCCCTGCTGCAGGTCTTAGTCTAACCAGACAACAAAGGGGGGCAGGAGATGGGCACAGACATGTGATGGGACTGCCCCAGGTCACCCACCAGGCCAGTGGCACAGCTCGGGATAGAACCCAGGTGTCCTGAGTCCCAGATCATGCTGCCTCCCAGAGAGAGTAGGATTCTGTCCCCCTTGCATTGCATCAGGTAATGACTGCCACTGCCAGCATTAGCATTGTTCAACACAAAACAGAAAGAACTCATGTTGAGCAACTCTTTGCTCTGGAAGTAGCCTCGCTGATTTAGGTCTGGTCTACACTAGGAAATTTGGTTGGCATAACTACATTGCTCAGGGCTGTGAAAAATCCACACGGCTGAGCAGCAGTGTTAAGCTGACCGAAGTCCCTGTGTAAACAGCACTAGATGGATGGAAGTCAACCTAGCTACCGCTTCTCAGGGAGGTGGATTACCGATGCCAATGGGAGAACAGCTTCCATTGGGGTAAGTAATGTGTACACTAAAGCACTACAGTGGTGCAGCTGTGCTGCTGTAGCATTTTAACTGTAGACAAGCCCTATGTGGGCCTGCTTGAGGACTGCATTTCTACTACCTGACTCATGCTAAGTAGTATCTGGTCCTCAAGTACAGGGGTGATACTTACAGAAACTTACAAATTGAGCAAACTGGATCTGAGAACCACTCAATGGTGACTAAATATGGGACAGCAGTGGACAGGAGATCAGTAATTTTTAAAGTCTTTTAAAATATCTGCTTGGGAAGTTCTCCATCTCGTGTGGCTTCCTGGTAGAAATTTCATGTTAAAAAAGGTGAGCTGCATCTAAAAAGTTTTGCTAACAATTGTTGGAATCAGAAAAAGCAAACAGCACATGCACCACTTACAGCATAAAACACACCTCCAGCTTCTGAATTAAGACTAAGAAAAACCCTGATGTTAGACTGGAGTCCCTGCATGCCCCAGAGACAGTCTGAGGCATCCTGAAACAGCTACAGCTCATGCACCTTTACAGACAAGTAGTCTGATATAACATGGGGGTGGGGCTGATCATGGGGAACAAGAGAACAGGGTCACACTATGTCACTTCACTGGGTCTTCCCCAATCAGTCACTGCCTCTATCTCAGGCTTAGCAAGCATTAATCCTGCATGCACAGCTGAGGCTTGATGAATCTGTGAATGAGCCAGGCATTGGAAGGCAGTGCATGAGTACAAGCCATGTTCGTTCTTTAGTATACTGTGTTCGCCCCTTGCATTGGCATCAGGGGCTACTGTACACACACAGTCTGCGTATATAAAGTGCAGCTGCTTGCACGTTGAAGGCTGCTGGTGTTTAAGGGCTGAATTCTCCAGGGCTCTTACTGATAGTCACCACAACTAGAAGCATCTGTTTCTTAACACAACTTTTCTCTTTCTGCCTTAGTTTGAAGGATGCTAACGACTTGCCCATTCAGTGTGAAATTTCTCCTCTCACCTCGTATGGTGGAGAAGTAAGTATTATTCCCCCCGCCTTTTCTTTCTAACTGAAAATGCATTTGTAAACTAGCTTAATGAGGTTTTCGGGTGACTGAGGGATTATGCAGATTCTGTAATTGAAGGGGGAGGGAGTGAGGGGTAGAGTTGGCTTGTTAGAGACACTGAGAATTTCTCCTGTTGTGAGGTTACCTAGGCTTTACTGAATTAGGCAAGGTACATCCTTGATCCTCTGGAGGTGGAGTGTTTGTCTAGTCAGGGCCTGACTTTGCCCATGCCTAGTGTATCTGCATTGTGTATCCGCTGAGCAGGCAGCTGTGCTTTGGCCTTCTGGAAATATCACCCCTTCAGCTGTTATTTAGTGAATATGGCAGTGAGTTTGCAGCTGTTGGAACAGTCTTACAGTCACTGGTGTGTCTCATTGCAACTGGATGCATCAAAATTCTGCAACACCTTACAGTACATGATGGTGCTGGCTTCTTATGTAGGCCACACATTAGTAGCTGAAGGGAGTATTGCTGGATTCTCTGTGCAGCTTAGAGCCCTTGCTTTGAGTTTCATTAAGACCAGCTCAGCGAATCTGAAGCTGGCATTTATTGGAAAGAACCAATTCAGTCCACAGGATGCAATGCAGTCCCTTTGACTGCTGGCATTACATGCTCATCAGTTCAGTACAACTTACCTCTTATGTCCTGTCCACACTGCCTTTTAACCAAGCTGGTAACCAGTTACTGCCATGGCTTGCTCTAATCAGCATTGGCCAAACTTGGCTAGGAACCGTGGCAGCAAGGTGGCCCAGGTTGACACGTTTTCTTTCTGTAACTGGTACCATATGGTCAACTGGGGACAGAGCAAATGGGGACCGCCCCCAGCCATGTTCTGGCTTGGCCGTTCCTCCTTGTGCAGGAGGACATCCCAGAATACCTTGCTGCAGATGCTGCTCTGCATACATGTCTTCGGAGCGCTTTGTCAGAGCTGCCCAAACTTCTCCAGAACTCACTGAAAAACCACTCTTGGGCAGCATGGTAGATGGGACATACCCCAGAGCTGTGATGGCAGGAGCCCTGCTGTTTAGACCAGTGGTTCTCAACCAGGGGTACATGTACCCGTGGAGGTATGCAGCAGTGTTCCAGAAGGTACGTCAACTCATTTAGATATTTGCCTAGTTTTACAACAGGTTACAGAAAAAGCACAAGTGAAATCAGTACAAACTAAAATGTCATACAGACAGTGACTTGTTTCTGCTGCTCTGTATACTATACATTTCAGTGTAAGTACAATGTTTATATTCCAGTTGATTTATTTCATAATTATATGGTAAAAATGAGAAAGTAAACAATTTGTCAGTAATAGTGTGCTGTGACACGTCTGTGTTTTTGTCTGATTTTTGTAAGCAAGTAGTTTTAAATGAGGTGAAACTTGGGGTATGCAAGACAAATCAGAGTCCTGAAGGGGTACAGTAGTCTGGAAAGGCTGAGAGCCATTCCTTCAGACAAAACAGAACCTTGTATCTTATAACTGGTTAAGAGGATGGTTGCAATATTGCAGTTAAAGGTTGTCATGCGGATGGGCCCAGAGCATTAACTATTTAACCAAGCTTTCTGCTCTGGAATGTCACTTTAATTTGCTCACCCCACTTGGTTAAGTATCTAGCTCTTGTCTGTTGGCAGGTAGAGCCATTCTTAATGCTGCTAAATCCATTGCGCTGTTGTCACCTGGTTCCTAACGGCAGCTATCTTTCTCCTTTTAGGGTCTGGAAAAGTATGTGGAAAACAAAGAATTTCATGCGCCGTTGATCATTGACGAGAATGGGATCTATGAGAGGGTGAAGAACAGTGTATAGACTCTTTTGCAGGAAGCCAGCAGACCCAGCATAGCTTGTGACTTTAGCTGTCAGACTGTAAATCCAAACAGATGAAGATTGTAGCTGTAAATGGTAGGGGCTAGTCTTGCCCTCTGAATTCACTGGCTCGTGGCACATGACGGTCTCTATATTTTAATTTAAAAAACAAACATTTTAGTCAATCCCCTGAAGCTAAGTACAGATGTGGTGTTGCTCTCCACGCTTTGAGCATAGGCATTTATTTTAAATGTGTATAAAATAATAAACAATTGTACATGCTGAAAGGTTTTTATGGTACGAGGAGAGGTTCATATTAAATTTTATTTTTTCCTCAAATAGATATGACTATCTTTAAAAACAAAAATAGGATCGCTGTCACTGTCCACATTCTGCCTTTTTAGAGTCTCATTTTGTTAGCTAGTACATCTGTTTTGGCTTCTTATACACCACATTACTAGGTATTATGTGCATGGTATTAATATAACATACATTATGTATATGGGTGTTGGGAAATTACGTTAACTGATTGTATTATGCTCTTCCCACAGTTTTGTTCACCTATGTCAAGTATCCCACAACACTGCAAAGCTGAAGTCAGCTTTGGCATTAGAAAATAGGAAACCTGTCAAAGCAAAGCTGCATAAATACCTTGTACCAAGTGCAGTTAGGGAGTACTTTCCTGGCTCATCAACACTTGGAATGTAATATTCAGAACAAGATATGGGAAAGTATAGGGAGGTACCAAGGGCAAAGCTGGCACAAACTAGTGGGTTACATTTAAACTTTAACTGGACGTACATGGGTCATTTAGTTTGTAACAATCACACTATAAATAGAAGTGGGTTTGAGGGCATATCTTTGAAGCACACCTTCTGTGAAAGGTGAACATGCTGCGAGATAAGAATTGCGTCCCAGAAGGAGGGTATGTATGTTTCATCTTCGTATTATGGTGTTTTGTCTTTAGGCAATAAATTTGGCTAGGCTTGTTTAGTTGGTCCCTTGAACATTCTTAGGCCTGGTTTACTCAGGAGGATTAGGTTGGTTTAACTGTGTCAGTCGGGCGGGGGTGGTGGTGGAAAATCCACTCCCTTGTATGGCGTTGTTAAGTTGATCTAAGTTGATCCATCGCCTTAGCTACTGGCTCTCTGGGAGGTGGATTACCTATGCTGATGGGTGAATCCTGCCCATTGAGATAGTGTCTGGACTGAAGCATTACAGTGATGCAGCTGTAGCATTTTAAGTGCAGACAAGCCCTTAATGATGAACCATAAGTGTAGTCAAATCAATTGGTTAGACCATTAATCAATAATTTGGCAAACCAGGCCAGGGGACATTAGCCAAGCATTAGTCAAACCCGTTTGTCCTGAGGTCATGAGCTAGCCAGTTGGATTTGGAGTATCTGTTTCCTAGAGGTTGGACTTTGGGAGTCCTTGCCCTCGGGGGGAAATTATATTAAGTGTTACTTTGGCAAATAACTGGTTAACAAAGATTATGGAAAGCAAAAACTGCTTTTGTGCCATAATAAAGCCATATTTTAAGAATATTTAAAGATTAATTATAAGTAAAATGTTTTCTGCACAAAATACCCAGATAAAGCAAAGGCTAAAGTGGCCACTATTTGCAACAGAACACTATGTTGTGCTAAAACACCGAGTAGAAATATAAAAATATAAGCCATAGCAAATGAAAGGGAGAAACAGGACGTTTTAAAGCATGTTATCATACAGTACATAACAGACCATGGCAGTGATTTGGTCACATTAAAGGCAATCCAAAAAGTGATCCATGGAGTCATGTATGTAATTTGTTTAAATTGTAGATGGAGGGAAAAAGCAAAAAGGGAGAAGACAAAGAAATGGGTGTTTATACAGTGACACACAGACTATTAACCAAAGCAAGAAAGGGCACTACTGTAAACAATTTGGAGTGCAGACAAAAGCAGCAGGTACTTGGGGAACAAATACAGGTTTTGCAGGGACAGGTAGCAATCCCCACACTCCTCCCGGAGCCAGGATAAAAACCAGAGGTCCTGGCTCCCAGCCCTCCTTCCTCCCTCCCCTCTCAAATGCACAGAACCACTCCTCTCCCAGCCAATGACATAACCTTCTCTCTCTAATATTTTTACTTTTAGTTCTAGTTTTTTCTTTATGTCCTTTCTCTGTCAAATCCTCCCCTTTCCTTTTATATTCTTCACATGGCTCAGTTTGCTGAACTCGCTGCTGCTGTCTGTGCTTTGGAATGCCCTCACAGAATTAAGTATCAGAGGGGTAGCCATGTTAGTCTGGATCTGTAAAAAGCGACAGAGTCCTGTGGCACCTTATAGACTAACAGACGTATTGGAGCATAAGCTTTCATGGGTGAATACCCACTTCATCAGACACATGTGACATGCTTCTCACAGAATTAATTAATTTCCCTTGGCTTGTGCCTACTTCCTTTCCTATAACGATTCTGTGACTTCTTCCCTTCCTGCAATTTAAAAAGTGATAGTTATTACAGAAACCCCTATTGCAGAAAGAGACTGAGAAACTAAAATAAACAGATTACCAAAATGCCAAAGGTAAAAGCTTTACTTTAAATAAATTCAGTAAAATTAATAATTTTAACCCTTCTGGAAATCAATAGCTAAAGAAGATATGGTTGCCAAGCAACAGAATGCTAACTTGCTTTTGATCCTAAAACTGCTCTTTTTTTTTCTTTTAACTAGACACTAACTAATGAATATATACATGGATTTTTCTTATTTCTATATAGTAGTATTCTTAAGGTAAGAGAATTGTAAAGTAATGTAAGTTGCCTTAAGTTAACTAAATTAATACAACTGAGTGGGCAAATAAAATAGGGATTTTAATCAATTCTTATTAAAAGTTTTTTAATAAAAAAAAACCCAACCTGCCTAATTGTTTAATTCTTTTAACTTTTTGTTTTGTAGTATACCTTGCCATAGTAACTTTTTTAACTCTTAATGCTTCATCATGTATATTTAAAAATAACAATTTTGGCACCATTTGTCTTTAATTGTAAGTAATCCTATGTGTCATATGTTGTCCTGTGTGTTATGTTTTGTGGATCATGTGACTTCTTGCTTTTATTTTACTATATTTTTCAGTTTTGTTGCAACAAAATCAATTTTGCACGCATAATTATAAAAATATATGTTTTTAACATTAGTGGTACCACACTATTTTGATATTATGGTTGCACTTCATAATACCACTTCATTTTTTCTGCAAAGTTCAAAATGGGGTCAGTTTATAAGTATATGTACATATATTTCTGTCTCAAAGAATAATTCAACGGCAAACAAATAAAATGTTTTAAAACGGGGGAAAAGGCCTCAATGCAAAAACAACATTTAATAAGATCATAACTTTTTTATTATAAATTTGGTTGCACCTTTATTAAATATTAAAATAAACTTACATTATTTTATAACCAGTGTTTAAGCTATAACAATATATATTACGTCTAATTATGTTGCACAATGTTAAAGTTAACCAAATAAATTTCAGCAGATTTCTGTCTTTGTCTCCCAAGCATAAGCAAATGTCATAAGAATGTATTAACCTCAAGGTTATATATAAACCTTCATTTAAACTTCATTTTGCTTTAATTTTTATACTATTTTTTGTTTTGTGCTGTGTTTAACAATGTATTGTTATAAAAGTTTGTGCTTTAAAATAATTAACAAAGTTTAATTGCTATAACATACAAATTAACTCTAAGAACCTTGGTTAAAAATTCTGTTGCTAACTTATTAAGAGTGTCCTGGTGGTAGGTGGGGAGAAGTGCAATTCATCTCACAGAACATTGTGATCACTGTCTTGGCATCAAGCACTATATTTATTATGGAAAACTAGTAATGCACATGTTAAGGAAGTAAGAAATAATGTCTTTATGCAAAAACTGCAAAAGCATCTAAAACAGGTATATTTGTGCTAAAGAATTGGGAAACTCAAAACAAACAGCAAAAATTATTTTAACAAATGAGTAAAAGAAAAATAATAAAAGAATAGAAAACTAGGCCCTGCATCTATCATAGTCTATGCCGAAACATAACTTGTTTAATCAATAGCTTGGTCCCCATCGCATTGTGAACAAACCGAGCTCATCTGTGTATAAATTTGGGTTACTGGAAACAAAGAAATGTGGAGAAGTCTATCGTATTAAGAACATAAGAACAGCCATACTGGGTCAGACCAAAGGTCCATCTAGCCCAGTATCTTGTCTTCCAACAGTGGCCAATGCCAGGTGCCCCAGAGGGAATGAACAGAACATGTAGTCATCAAGTGATACACTCCCCATCTCTCATTCATTATGTTAGTTATATTAACCAGCATAAGCAGTTTAAGGATGCATACCACAGACTGGAGCCCCCAGAATACATCAGTGTGCAGTGAAGAAGTTCCCTGGGCATCAGAAGAAGAAAAGACAAAGTGCTTTATATATTACAGACTGGTCAACTATACTTTAACCTACGATACACAGACAATTGAGTATGCAATTAAGTATAGAGGCATAAAAACCACTAGCTGGGCCAGGTCTAACTGTTATTTAAACTGTATATTATTAAGGAAAGTGAGTTTATGCATATAACTGGTTTTAAATCTCTCTCATTGGCATATGGATGAATTTGATTATTGCTTGTAAAAGCAAATATATATTTCATTGTTAATAGCATCTTATCAGGAACATGCACAAGATTCAGTGGGAGCTAGTGTACAGGAGCAGCAAATGGGAGTTTTGCAAGGGAATTCTCCAGGTGACGGAGGAGCAACTACGTGACCTTGCGGTGAGTTTATTTGTGTGCATGTTGCTTGACTAAAGTATAATATGGTCTGTTTGGGGGCTGTGTGCTGTGCCTAGTGGTCTGCTTGGGAAGGCTGAGACCTTCTTAAGGAGACTTTGATCCTTCATCCTTTTAGGATCCATTAACCAGGGGGCAGGTCTTAGAGAGAACGGGTCTAAATAGCCAGCCACTAAGCGACCAGAGGAACTAGTGAACAAGGCAGTTTGCAAGGGAGTTTAGAGAGAGATACACCTAACATTCTCTAAATTGAGGCCAACAACCCCCCCATTTGACTCCCCAAAAAAGGCTGCAGGAGTAAAGGAATGCAGATAGAAGTCCAGCAGCAGAGTGGGGGATATTCAGGTTATAGCACTGACTGCAGCATATACAATTACCTGCCTTGTGGGCAGGTGGCATATGTGCATTCGGTGCAAGCAGCTCATGGCTCTCAGAGACAAAGTACAGGCTCTGGAGACCAGAGGAGCTGAACTGGAGGAGCTGAGGGAGACAGAGAGGTACATAGAGGAGACTTTCCGGGACTCAGTAGAGTGGGTCTCACCCCCAGTCTGACAGCCTCTGTGCTGTTGAAGAGGATGAAAGTCTCAGGGAAGGAGAACATCAAGCTGGAGCAGAAGGCAATGACCCATAGTTGGTACTCTTCTTCCCAGTAATGCCATGGTACCCTCTCACACTGAGGACACCCCTCCAGGGGAGGGAACTCCAGTTATTAGGAAGAGACAGGTAATAGTTATGGGGGAATTTGCTCTTTAGAAATACAGATAACTGGATTTGTGATGACTGGGAGAACCACATGGTGAACTGCCAGCCAGGTGCAAAGGTTGCAGATCTCTCAAGACATCTAGACAGATTTATGTGCAGTGCTGGGGAGGAGCCAGTGGTCGTGGTACATGTAAGTGCCAATGACATAGGGAGGGATAGGAGAGAGGTCCTGGAGGCCAAATTTAGGCTGGTAGGTAAGAGATTGAAGTCCAGGACCTCCATGGGAGCATTCTCTGAAAGGCTTCCAGTTCCTCGCGCAGGGCCAGTTAGACAGGCAGAACTGGATGGTCTCAATGCATGTACAATGGTGTAGGGAGGAGGGATTTTAATTTATTAGGAAATGGGGAACCTTTTGGGAAAGGGGGAACGTATACAAGAAGGATGGGTTCCACCTAAACCAAAATGGAACCAGATTTCTGGCATGTAAAATTAAAAAGGTCATAAAGGTGTTTTTAAACTAAGGGCTGGGGGAAAGGAAAACTTTTTCACAAGGAGGGTGGTGAAGCACTGGAATGGGTTACCTAGGGAGGTGGTGGAATCTCCTTCCTTAGAGGTTTTTAAGGTCAGGCTTGACAAAGCTCTGGCTGGGATGATTTAGTTGGGAATTGGCCCTGCTTTGAGCAGGGGGTTGGACTAGATGACCTCCTGAGGTCCTTTCCAACCCTGATATTCTATGATTCTATGAAAGGTGACAAGTGCAGAGGAGCACATGGTTCAGAGAGAGACATCCCTTAGGGGCAGATTTATTAAAGGGGATTCTCTGTATTCTATTAGAGAGGAGAGGATATACGTTGATAAAGTACAGGGAGAACTGAAGAGAAGCAGTCAAATGAAAGAGTCCCATTCAATTACATCACATGGAGGACAGACAACTAAAAAGTGACAAAATTTATAAGTGCTTGTGTACAAATGCTAGAAGTCTAAATACTAAGATGGGTGAATTTGAGGGCCTAGTATTAAATGAGGATATTGATATACTAGGCATCATAGAAACTTGGTAGAAGGATGAGATATCAATGGGCTATGGTAATACCAGGGTAAAAAATATATAGGAATGACAGAGTAGGTCATGCTGGTGCGGGAGTGGCACTATACGTGAAGAAAGCATCCAGTCAAATATAGTAAAAATCTTAAATGACTCAAACTGTACCATAGAATCTCTATGGATAGAAATTCCATGCTTGAATAATACGAGTATAGTAGTAGGAATATACTACTGACCACCTGACCAGGATGGTGATTGTGAAATGCTCAGGGAGATTAGAGAGGCTATAAAAATTAAAAAAAAAACCTCAGTAATAATGGGGGATTTCAGCTATCCGCATATTGACTGGGTACATGTCACCTCAGGATGGGATGCAGAGATAAAGTTTCTAGACTATTAATAACTGCTGCTTGGAACAGCTGGTCCTGGAACCCACAAAGGGAGAGGCAATTCTTGATTTAGTCCTAAGTGGAGCACAGAATCTGGTCCAAGAGGTAAATATACAGTCAGTGTATACAGGCTGCCTTAGCAGCCACCTCTGAAGAGAGACCACCTTTCATGAGCAACTACTTGCAGAGGCCACGGAACGTTTTCCTCCCTATAATTTAACTGAAGAATAACTACCTGTCATCTGCAATCAGCGACTACATTTTCTTACTCCCATCCATAAAAACAAATCTGTAGGAGAAACCAATCTTCCGTACTTCTGTGCTGCTTCTGCTGGTGGCAGTGCTACTTTCAGAACTGGGCGCCCAGCCAGCAACTGCCGCTCTCCAGCTGCCCAGCTCTGAAGACAGCGCAGAAGTAAAGGTGGCAATACCGTGACCCCCTACAATAGGCTTGCAACCCTCTTTTGGGTCAGGAACCCCCATTTGAGAAACTGTGTACTTTTCTGTACTGTACTACTGTATTAATAAACCCATAGTACAGTACTGTATCGTATAGTGTATATAATGTTCATTTAAAAGGCAATTCAAATTAAACCTGAAACATGGCTACCAATTGTAGCCTTTGAGTACATAGTATAAATGCCCATTTTACAGCAAACCTTTGAAGAGAGACCACCTCTAACAAGTGACCACTTGCTAACTCCCATGAATGATCATTCTTGGTATGTTTTACTATAGCTGAACCATTCAGTGATAGCACCATAATATAATTAAATTAACATCCTTGCGAGGGGAATAAATACCAAAGAAGCCCACCACAGTAACATTTAACTTCAGAAGGGGAAACTACACAAAAATGAGGAAGCAAGTTAAATGGAAATTAAAAGGAACATTCGCAAAAGTGAAATGTCTGCAAGTTGCATGGAAACTTTTTAAAAACACCATAATAGAGGCTCAATTTAAATGTATATCTCAAACTTTAAAAAAAGGGCAGACCAAAAAAAAAAAAAATGCCACCATAGTCAGAGTTAAAAAGTCATCCTTTAAAAATTGGAAGTCAAATCCTACTGATGGAAAATAGAAAGGAGCATAAACTCTGGCAAATCAAGTGTAAAAGTATAACTAGGCAGGCTCAAAAGAATGAAGAGCAACTAGCAAAAGACTCAAACTAATAGAATTTTTTTTGGGGGGGGGGTACATCAGAAGCAGGAAGCTTGCCAAAAATCAGTGGGACCACTGGACAATCATGGTGCTAAAGGAGCACTCAAGGAAAATACAGCCTTTGTGGAGAAGTTAAATGAATTCTTTGCATCGGTCTTTACTGCAGAGAATGTAAGGGAGATTCCCAAACCTGAGCCATTCTTTTTAAGTGACACATCTGAGGAACTGTCCCAGATTGAGGTTTTGGACAAATTGATAAATTAAGCAGTAATAAATCACCAGGACCAGGGTGCATTCACCCAAGAGTTCTGAAAGAACTCAAATATGAAATTGCAGGACTCCTAATTGTGATATGAAACCTATAACTTAAATCAACTTCTGTAACAGATGGCTGGAGGATAGCTAACATGATGCCATTTTTTTTTTTTTTAGTTACAGAGGCAATCCTGGGAAGTATAGGCTAGTAAGCCTAACTTCAGTACCAGGTAAATTGATTGAAATGACAGTAAAGAATGGAATTATCAGACACATAGATGAACACATTTTGTTAAAAAGTCATTATGGCTTTTTAAAGGGAAATCATACCTCGCCCATCTCTTAGAATTCGTGTGAGAGGGTCAGTAAGCATGTGGACAAGGGTGATCCAGTAGATATAGTGTACCTGAACTTTCAAAAAGTCTTTGACACGGTCCCTCACCAAGGGCTCTTAAGCAAAGTAAGCAGTTATGGGATAAGAGGGAAGAGCCTCGCATGGATCAGTAACTGGTTAAAAGGCAGGAAACAGAGAAGGAATAAACGGTCAATTTATACAAAGGAGAGAGGTGAACGGATGGGCCCCTAAGGATCTGTACTGGGATCAGTACTGTTCAACATATTAGTAAAACAACTGAAAAAGGGGAAAAGGAAACAGTGAGGTAGCAAAATTGTAGATGATACAGTCCAAAGCCGACTGACAAGAGTTACAGAGGGATCTCACAAAACTGGGTGACTGGGCAACAAAATGGCAGATGAAATTAAATGTTGATAAATGCAAAGTAATGCACATTGGAAAACATAATCCCAACTATACATACAAAATGAAAGTCTAAATTAGCTGTTACCACTTAAGAAAGAGATCTTGGAGTCATAGTGGATCGTTCCCTGAAAACATCCGCACAATGTGCAGTGGCAGTCAAACACAGAATGTTAGGAAAAGGATGAAGTAAACCTCAGTTCTTCTTCGAGTGATTGCTCCTGTGTATTCTACGGTAGGTGTGCGTGCTCACCACATGAACCGATGCCAGAAATTTTTCCCTTAGCAGTACCCATACTGGGGGAGCACCGCAGCAACCCCTGGAGTGGTTCCTGTATATCGCACTATAAGGGGAGCCACGGGCTTCCCCCATCCTCAGTTCCTTCTTGCCTCCAGTGAAGGTAGTTGGAACTTTTGTGCTCCAGCTCTGCTGCAGCCCTTCTTGACTTTAGTGGTACTGTGGTAGATTGTTCTTCAGTTGTTAAAGTGGGCTCGGGACATGCCCCGTGCCCCAGGCTTCAAGTCGTGCGACTCCTGTCGCCATTCTATGCCCAGGAATGACCCTCACGCTGAGTGTCTTCGCTGCCTGGGGGAGACTCACATCAGCAACTGTTGCAAGATCTGCAGGTCGTTCAAGCCAAGAACCAAGAAGGAGAGAGACTTCAGACTTCAAGCTCTCCTGATGGAGTCGGCGCTGACTCCAACACCGGTGCGCAGATCGGACTCGGCACCGGCCACCGCGTCGTCAGTACGTAGCGAGGCCCCTTCGACCAGTCGGTGCCACTCTCCCTCCAAAAAGCAAGGGAAGGGCTCGGCCTCGCAACGCCGCCGCGATAAGGACAAGGGGGAGGCTGGTCCTGCCCTGGGCAGCCCTCAATCCCCCCCAGGCTCAAAGGCTCCAACTTGTGTGGAGCGGAGCAGTCTGGTACTGTCGACCCAGGCATCCCCACCGGTACGGATGCTGTTGACGCCGGACACGGTGCAGGCTATGTCTCTACCCGTCCCAAGCTCGCAAACAGGTACAGGTCCTAGGTCGCAAGGCAAGCCCCCTTTGGGTGCCCACCAGACCTCTCCGAGCAGCCGCAGTTCCCGCTCCGAAGAGCACTACCCACACCACGTGGTGTGCAGTGACTGCTTTTCTGACAGCTCCCAGCCACCCTCGACGCCGGCCAGATCAGCCAGGCCGCCATCAGGACGGGAGTGGCGGGGACCCTCTACGCCGCCTACCAGCGAGCAGAGGCACCAAGAGAGGCACTGGGAATGCTCACCTGCTAGACGTGGGTACCGGAGCTGCTCTCGACAGGACAGACATCGGCACTCCCGTTCCAGCTCCAGCTCGTCTAGACGTTATGCCAGAGGCTCCCCTCGGGGTACCTCGGCGTCACGGCACCGGGCTTCGCCTTGCCATCACGTGTACCGAAGCAGTTTGTCGCGTGTGTACCAAAGCAGTTTGTCGCATGGGTACCGTTCGTCGTCGAGATCCTGGTCCCGAGGGAGACGATGCCACAGACACCGCTCCTACTGCTCCCGCGGCACCGAGCATTCTTCGGTGACCTCGGCACCTGTCCACCCAACCTTGGCACGCGCCATTCCACCGGGGCACATATTGCCACCCCGTGCTCAGCTGAACCAATGGCAACGGACCCCGTGGCAAGGACAGTGGTGCCAGTGGGCACCGTGGCTGTCGGTGCCAGCCCAAGCAGAGGCCCGTTAGGTCGCGGGAGCGTCCCAGGCTCCATCGGCCTCCTCTGGCCGCCCACGGGACAAGTCGGCGGGTCACAAGTCTAGGATGGCAATTGAGACCAGGACTCTGACCTTGGTCTCAATGCCCCGGCTCTGACCGAGGCGCCCAGCTCTGTACGGGCCCTCTCTCCGGTTCCGGATGACACCATAGTGGTGCCTCCACCATCGGTCCTGCAGGAGGACTTCAAGGCGCACCAGAACCTGCTAAAGTGTGTGGCTTCCAACCTCCAGCTGCAGGCCGAGGAGATGGAGGGTCCGTCTGATTCCCTCTTTAATGTTCTGTCTCCCTCGGTGCCGGGCCGCGTGGCCCTGCCTCTGCACCAGGATATTACCAACATCTCAAACTCCCTGTGGCAAACTCCCGCCTCCTTGGCCCCATCTCGAAAAAGGCCGAGAAGAAATACTTTGTGCTGGTGAAGGACCATGAATATTATATTCCTACCCGGCACACAACTCGCTCGTTGTGGAATCAGTAAACCACAGAGAGCATCAGGGCCAGCCCGTGCCCACCCCCAAAAACAAAGATGTCAGGAGACTGGACTCCTTTGGCAGAAAATTTTATTCGTCGGCTAGCTTCCAGCTTCGCATAGCCAACCACCAGGCCTTACTGAGCAGGTACGACTTCAGCCTGTGGGAGTCCCTGCCTAAATTTGAGCCCCTCCTCCCGGACTGGGACAGGAAGGACTTCAAGGCTCTGATAGAAGAGGGGTCGGCGGCGGCTAAAGTGGCCCTGCAAGCGGCATCCAATGCTGCTGACCTGGTGGCCCTCCCAATGGCTTCCGCGATCAATATGCGCAGGCCGTCGTAGCTCTTGTTGTCCAGGCTGTCAACGGAGGCACAATCTCTGATGCAGGACCTCCCATTCGATGGCAAGGTGCTCTTTGCAGAACAGATGGACATCAGACTGCATGGGATGAAAGATTCCCGTACCACCTTGCAGACCTTGGGCCTCTATGTCCCTCTGGCTTAGGACAAGGCCAAATCGCTTCCGGCGGCTCAGCCTACGAAGAGCAGATATGAGCCCCCGTACAAAAAGCCCAGAGATCAGAAACGTCAGTCTCACCAGCAGTCCCGCTCTGCCCCGCAGCCTGGTCCCTCCACGGGCAAGAGGCAGGGAAAGAGGCAGTTTTGACTATCTGCACGGGGGCACCGGGCCTGTTGCCAGGGAGACCCCCCGCGATTAATAAAGTTTGTGTTCTGCAACAGATTGTTTGCCTTCCTCAGGGTGTGTTCCTGTATAACTTCGGACCAATGGGTCCTCAGTACCATTTCCAAGGGCTATGTGTTGCAGTTCTCCTCACCCCCGCCAAATCACCTACCCTCCATGATGGCCCTGGGGGACCCAGACCATATCTGCCTCCTGCATCAGGAGGTGGATCAGCTGTTCCACCTAAGGGTAGTGGAAAGAGTACTGGTTCAGTTCCAGGACAAAGGGTTCTACTCCCGATACTTCCTGATCGCGAAAGGGGGTCTCAGGCCTATTCTGGATCTGCATGACCTGAACAGGTTCCTAACCCGTTCCAAGTTCTGCATGGTGTCCCTGGCCTCTATTATCCCCTCCCTGGACCCGGGGACTGGTAGGCAGCCCTGGATCTCCAGGACACGTACTTTCACATCCATATTTTCAAGGGGCACAGACTCTTCCTCCGATTCATGGTAGGGATGGACCACTACCAATTCGCGGTTCTCCCCTTTGGCCTATCCACGGCTCCCAGGGTTTTCACGAAATGTATGTCTGTGGTGGCAGCCTATCTCAGGTGGGAGGGCATACAAATCTTCCCTTACCTGGACGACTGGCTCCTCAAGGGGGAGTCTCGTTTCGAAGTGGAGTCCCATGTGGAGCCGCTCCTCTAGACATGCGCCGATCTAGGCCTGGTCATGAATGAGACCAAATCAACATTAGTGCCTGTTCAGCCCATAGAGTTCATTGGGGCCCTGCTGGACCCCTCCAGGGCCACAGCCTCTCTCCCCCCTGGACAGGTTTGAGACCGTAAGGGATCTCATCACCTCAGTCACGGCCTTCCCGGTGACCACAGCGAGGACGTGTCTTCAGATTCTGGGACACATGGCGGCATGCACTTACATGGTCCGCCATACCAGGCTCCGTCTGAGGCCCCTCCAGATATGGCTGGCCTCCCAGTTCTCCCAAGCTTGGGATGGTCTGGACAAGGTTCTCATGGTCCTGTCCCCGATACTGGCTTCCCTCCTATGGTGGTCCTGCCCAAGCAATATGCTGCAAGGTGTTTCTTTCAGGGAGGCCAACCCATCCATAGACCTGATGTCCGATGCTTCGGACCTCGGCTGGCAAACCCAAGGAACGTGGTCGGCCCCAGACTTGCCCCTTCACATAAACATCAAGGCGCTCAGGGCGGTACGGCTGGTATGCTTGGCTTTCCTCACGCACCTCCGAGGCAAGGTGGTCAGATTCCTCATGGACAACACCGCTGCCATGTACTATATCAACAGGCAAGGCGGGACTCGCTTCCTAGCCCTCTGCCAGGAAGCCCTGAACCTATGGCAGTTCTGTATGGCCCACGATATCTCCCTGAGGGCGGCTCACCTCCCGGGCATCCACAATATGCAAGTGGACCGCTTCAGCAGGGTCTTCTCCCCCCCTACCCCCACGTACGAGTGGTCGCTCCACTCGGAGGTCGCTCACCGGCTTTTCCAAGAGTGGGGAGCTCCCCAGATGGACCTGTTTGCAACCTGTCAGAACCAGCGTTGCCCCCGGTTCTGCTCCAGGGGAGGGGTGGCGGAAGGCGCAATCTCCGATGCGTTCCTCCTGAGCTGGTCGGGTCAGCTCCTTTATGCCTTTCTCCCGTTCCCCCCTCATCGCCAAGGTCCTTCAGAAGGTGAAAGCAGACAAGACGAAAGTCATTCTCATACCCCCAGTGTGGGCCTGCCAGCACTGGTACAGGTCCCCCTCCTACGCCTCTTAGCGGCCCCCCCAAGGGCGCTACCGCTCCACCCGGACCTCCTCTCCCAGGACGGGGGGCGCCTCCTCCATCCCAATCTGGCCACGCTTCACCTGACAGCGTGGCTGCTCCATGGCTGAATGAGGAGGAGAATAGTTGTTCGGAGCAGATAAGGCGAGTCCTCCTGGAAAGCAGGAAACCGTCCATGCATCGGATGTACGTGGCGAAGTGGTCCAAGTTCGCCAGGTGGGCGAGTGAGAGGGGAGTGTCCCCCTCCACCGCACCTCTCCAGTTTATCCTGGACTACCTCTTATCCCTTAGGACCCAGGGACTGGCACCTGCCTCCGTCAGGGTGCACCTGGCGGCCATATTGGCCTTTCACCTGCCGCTGCAAGGCCACTCGGTCTTCTCCCACTCGATGACCTCCCGTTTCCTGAAGGGCCTTGACCGTTCGTTCCCATACGCTAGGCCCCCTGTGCCACAATGGGACCTCAACCTGGTCTTGTCCCATCTCATGGGACTCCCCTTTGAACCCCTGACCACGTGTTCCTGGTCACACCTCTTGTGGAAAGTGGCCTTCCTTGTGACGATCATGTCAGCCCGATGTGTCTCGGAGCTCAGGGCCTTAACCTCAGAACCCCACCATATGGTTTTCCATAGGGATAAAGTCCAGCTCCCCCCGCACCCAACGTTCCTCCCAAAGGTGGTCCGCGCCTTCCATATGGAGCAGAGCATCTTCCTCCCCGTGCTCTGTCCTAAGCCCCACTCCTCTAACGAGGAACACTGCCTACACGTGCTCAATGTGCGTAGGGCATTGGCTTTTTATCTGGATCGGACTAAACCGTTCCGCAAATCCTCTCAACTCTTTATTGCCTCAGCCAAGCGGGCAAAGGGGCAGCCCATCTCCACCCAGTGGCTCTCCTGCTGGATCATCTCGTGCATACACACGTGTTATAATTTGGCAGGGATTCCCCTGCCACCGATTGTCAGGGCACACTCTACAAAGGCTCAGGCCTCATCAGCTGCCTACATCACCCATGTCCCAAGCCAGGACATTTGTAGGGTGGCCACTTGGGCCTCAGTTCACACATTTACTTCGCATTACACGATCGTCTCCCAGTCTAGGGATGACGCTGGGTTCGGCAGGGCGGTACTTCGTCCCGAACCATCGTGAACTTCTACCCACCTCCAACAGATATTGCTTGGAATCACCTACTGTGGAATACACAGGAGCAATCACTCGAAGAAGAAAGGACAGTTACCTGTTCTGTAACTGGTGTTCTTCGAGATGTGTTGCTCCTGTCTATTCTACACCCTGCCCTCCTTCCCCTCTGTTGGAGAGTCGGGGGAGCCCGTGGCTCCCCTTACAGTGCGATTATATAGGCGCCACCCTAGGGGTCGCCGCGGTGCTCCCCCAGTACGTGTACTGCTAAGGGAAAAACTTCCGGCACCGGTGCACGTGGCAAGCACACACACCTACTGTGGAATAGACAGGAGCAACACATCTCAAAGAACGCCAGTTACGGAACAGGTAACTGTCCTTTATCATATTGCCACTATATAAACCCATGGTACTCCCACATCTTGAATACAGTGTGCAGTTCTGGAGGTCCCATCTCAAAAAAGATATATTAGAAATGGAAAAAGTACAGAGAAGGGTAACAAAAATGAGGGAAGATTAAAGACTGGGACTGTTCATTTTGGAAATGAGACAACTAAGGGGTGATATGATAGAGTTTTATGTACTTGAAAACTCTTATGTTCTGTCATGGAGTCACTGGAGCGATGCTCTGGAACTACTCCATATGAAGCCAGTGAGGACTCTGAGGGATCATGCCTCCTCTCTCTGAGCATACTGTCTCCAGAGCAAGAAGCTTACACAGCTTCGATCTTCCTGGGTCTGACCTCGGAGTATTCAGCATCCCCTCCACACCGTGCGCTTCCCACAGCGAGTCCACTCAGGCAGGGCTCCTGGGAAGCCAGAGGGCCCTGCACACCAACTCCGCAGTCAGACGTGACTCTCACCCAGCCAGTAAAACAGAAGGTTTATTAGTCAACAGGAACACAGCTTCGGACAGAACTTGTTAGCACAGAAATCTGTGACTTTCAGCCAAGTCCATCTTGTAGGAAAGGAAGCCCAGAGCCAGGGCTCTCGTCCTCCCCCTGAGCCCTAAGCCAGCCGAGACTGACTTGCTTCCAGCTGCCGGGCCCCTGCCTGTTGCTCCTCCAGCCTCTGTCTCACTTCCTGGGCCAAGAGTCACCTGGTCACATCCCTCTCCTGGGTCTCAGGTTACGAAGGGGTGGCCATTGCATTCATTCAGGCAGCTAGATCAGCCCCCACAAAAGTCACGCACCTGATTTTTTGGGTCTTTTTCTTATATAGGCTCCTATTACCCCGTCCCGATTTTTCACACTTGCTGTCTGGTCACCCTATTCCCACCACCTAGATATTGGTGCAATAAACAGGGAAACACACACACAGCATTCATGCAAAACAGGCTCACATACAACATAAGAAAAAATCCCCACTTCATCACATCTGTCCCCCCTTCGAGACCAAACTGAGCGGGGTCACTTTAGCCAGTGACCTGGGGAAGTTCAGGCACTCTCCAGGACAAAGCATCAGCTATGACATTTACGTGGACCACCTCCATCTCATAATCCTGAAGGACAGACTCCACCTCAGGAGCTCCACCCTCTCATCTGGTGCAGTCACGGCAGGGCGAGTGGTACACAGTGAAGCATCGCCCAAATAGATCCAGCTGCAGTCTTTTAATAGCCCACTCCGTGGTCAGGCGCTCCTTTATGGCTGCATAGCCCTGCTCCCGGGACAGCAGCTTCCTGCTCAGGTACATGATGTGGTGTTTCTCCCTCTTTGCATTGACCTGCCTCAGCACCACACCCACCCCTATGTGTGGGGTATCAGTGAACCCCATAAAGGTTTTGTCAAAGTCTGGGTTTCCCAGCACCGGGCCCTTGATCAGAGACTCCTCTGGCACTGCCCGGTCCAGACCAGGTTGTCTGGCTTACGCTTCTTGCATAGCTCAGTGATGGGAGCTGACACAGAGCTAAAGTGAGGCACAAATCTCTGGTAATGCCCTGCCATCCCAATAAAGGCCTGGGCCTGTTTCTTAGTCTGGGGGGCAGGCCAGTCTCTGATCGCCCCCACCTTGGCTGGCTCTGGCTTTAGGCAGCCGCTCCCCACCTTGTGGCCCAGGATATGACACCTCTGCCACCCACACCTTGCATGTCCCAGCTTTGAAGTGTCCCTAGCCTCTGTTTACCAGAAACTGGGAATGGGCAAGGGGCTGGATCTGTTGATGATTACCTGTTCAGTTCATTCCCTCTGGGGCACTTGGCATTGGCCACTGTCGGAGGACAGGACACACTGGGCTAGATGGACTTTTGGTCTGACCTAGTGTGGCTGTTCTTATATGGGAGAGTATAGGAAGGTACCAAGGACCGAGAAGGCACAAACTGGTGGGTTAATCTTAAAGTGACATTTAGGGGCTTTTGGCTTGTAAATAACCACGCTATACATAGAAGTGGATTTGAGGGCATATCTGTGAAGCACACTATGTAAGGTAACATGCTGCAAAATAAGAATTCCCAGAAGGAGGATATGTATGTCTCCTCTTCATATTGTACTGTTTTGTCTTTATACAATACATTTGGCCAAGTTTGGTTGGCTTGGTCTCTTGAACATTATTAATAACAAATCACAAGAGTAGTCAAACAATTGGATGTGCTTTTGAACAATAGTTTGTATCTTGTAGAGATTGCACAGTTGTAAGAGGAAAAACTTGATTAAGGCCTGGTGTAAATTATAGACTTAGTTTGAAGTAAGGCAGCTATGTCAACTTAATTATGTCAGTGTCAATTCTACAGCCTTGTCCAGCCGATCTAAGTGCCCTACTACAGTGACATCATAACTCCACCTCCACAAGTGGCATAGGGCTTATACTGGTGTAGTTAGGGCAACACAGTGTCCATGTAGACACTGCCTTACTTACATCAGCTGTTGGCTGTCATTCTTGTCAATTTCACAGCTCCCTGCCAGAGCCCCGGAATTGACAAGGCCAGTAGGCTCCCTGCTGTGAACCCCGCACTGGGATCACCACTTAGGCTGTCACCCTGGGGTGAGGGTGCTGCAGCTAGAGCCTGACTGCTGCCCAGGTTTCCCACTCCCAGCTGGGCTGCTGCCCAGACTCCCAGCTCCCTGCTGCAAGCCAGGCTCCCCATCGGGCTGCCTCATTCCATTGAGGGATGTCTGTGGGAGTCCAGGTACTGCCCATGGTCCCTGCTCCCAATGGGGCAGGGAGCAGGGACCATGCAGCCCAGATGACACCCAGGTTCCTGGAGGGTGTCCAGTGGGACAGCCAGGCTCCCGGCGGGGAGCTCCATGCAAAGCTGAGAGCCTCGTCAGTAGCCGGGCTCCCAGGATGGAGCAGAGCTGAGAGCCCAGGCTCTCAGTGCTCTACACTGCCCCTCTTCAGTTGGTGCAAGCACTCCTGGTGAAGATGTATGCCACTGACAGAAGGCGGGTAATGTGGACATGAAAAACAGCAGTAATCACTGTAGTGGCTGTGAGTCGACCTAACATAGGTTAAGAACGGCCATACTGGGTCAGACCAAAGGTCCATCCAGCCCAGTATCCTGTCTGCCAACAGTGACCAATGCCAGGTGCCCCAGAGGGAGTGAACCTAACAGTTAATGATCAAGTGATCTCTCTCCTGCCATCCATCTCCGCCCTCTGACAAACAGAAGCTAGGGACCTCTTAAATTTGACTTAAATTTGTAGTGTAGACATGCCCTAAATCTGACTCCCTCCCATTTATCATGTGTGGTCTTATTCAAGCAGGAGAGGAAGTGATTTATGGAGAGGCTGGTTGCAGTTCCATAGTGAAGGCTGAATTGAGTTTTGCTCTTTATTGCATATGAAGAATACCCTGTATCTCTCCCTCACCCCTTCCCCCTCCAAAATCACAGCACTTGTGGTGCTCAGCTTGAATTGACTGAGGATTTATAAGGAAATCTGTTAATTGGTTTGAGTGAAAGTGAATTTTTAAAATGTGCCCTTTAAGAAATTTAGCACAAAGTAAATTTTGCACACCTTTTTTTGTCCCAAATTATCTCAACATCAGAATAGAACTCTTCAAACTTCCCATTGTTATAACTCACTGAAATCTGCTTAAAGCAAACTTGAAAATATCAGGTTACAATCAAGCTTTGTTATTAATTAATACCATTATTCAGGCTGTAGCTAGAATCAGTTCAGCATCATAGGGCATTCTGAGTGAGCTGCTGTGACAGGTAAATCAACCAATTCCTACTCTCTGTCTGCAGCTAACTTGGATGTTGCAATTCATTGGGTTATAATGAGGCTTTAAACCAGTTTCTGAGTATTAGGTTACTGGATGATGAGATCCTCTGTCTTCCTACTGTGGGGTTTCTTGTACCTTCCTATGAAGCAATTAGTATTTTTATCCCCATTTTACAGGTGAAGAAACTGAGGCACACAGAAGTGAAGCAACTTGTCCAAGGTCACCCACCCACCAGTAGCAGAGACAGGCTAGAACCCAGGGCTCCAGCATCCCAGTCTAGTGCACTCATGTAGCTCCCACTTGCATGACCTCTGGCAAAAGGGGAGCTGGATTTTCTACATATGTACAGTCCTGGGGTTGGGAGACTGCTCCTAAAGGGACAGCCAATGTGCAGAATCCCTGTGAACACCTATCTTGCCAGACCCCGAGGCACCAAAATTCCAGAAACATGGTTAAATTAAGAGCCCACACAGAAGGGAACACTGGAGGGAAGGAAGAGCCAGTGACTGATTAAACTATGGGTAATGAACAAACTAACCTCAACTAGAATATCTGAACATCATAAAGATACTTGTAAATGCACAGCTGAGATAAAATTTTTGGTATTAATGTTAAGTTTGGGGATAAGAATTTTGACATGGATGTTAAACATGGATGTTATGATAATGCTACTTTTCAATTAATACCTGTAAACAGGTTTAAAGCTTATCACAGCAGCGAAACCATAAAATTTCTGGTTTGCTGTGTGTGAATGGGGAAACTGAGGCACACCACCTCATGGCCTTAATGGCTGGATGCCAAAAGAACTATAACACAAACTGCCTTCAAGATAGTCAGTGACTAACCCTCTTGCAATAAACTAGGGGGGAGGTGTGACATGCTGTACCTCGGGGGAACATCCAGCACCCCCATGTTCCTCCTTATAATATGATTATTTGCTATCTAATGCAAAGTTTGTCATGTCGGGTGTCTTTGGAAGGCTCATGATGCACTGAACGTTGTTATGGTAATGTTATAGTAATCATTGTTATAGGTTGTAATTACATGTATATAGTTATGAGACTGAGTTATGTGTCCTTGTGGCTTAAAGCAAGCCCAGGTAAAAACTCTCCAAGAACTGAGGGGCAGTTCACACCTCATCAGGGCATGTATGGGACAAACCCAGCCCAGCCTCACAGGAACAAAGGACGCTGGCCTAGGAAACAACAAAGGATCTGTTGGACTCTCGAGTGAGTCACCCCCCTTCCTTTGGTCAGTTTGGGATTGCGATGAGGTAATGCTCACCTGACTCTGAAGGGGGGGCAAAGCCAAGAGGGAAGAAAGGACATGATAAAAGGGAAAGACGTTTGCCATGCTCTTCCTCTCTCTTCCACCTCCATCTACAGCCACCACCACCACCAAACGACTGAAGTGCTGATCAAAGGGGAGAGCCTGGCTGAAGGGCAACCAGCCAGCCTGTAGTGAGAAGCATCTAAGTTTGTAAGGGCACTGAAAGTGTTAAGATCAACTTAGAATGTGTTTTGCTTTTATTTAATTTGACCAAATACGACTTATAGATTCTAGGACTGGAAGGGACCTCGAGAGGTCATAGAGTCCAGTCCCCTGCCCGCATGGCAGGACCAAATACTGTCTAGACCATCCCTGATAGACATTTATCTAACCTATTCTTAAATATCTCCAGAGATGGAGATTCCACAACCTCCCTAGGCAATTTATTCCAGTGTTTAACCACCCTGACAGTTAGGAACTTTTTCCTAATGTCCAACCTAGACCTCCCTTGCTGCAGTTTAAGCCCATTGCTTCTTGTTCTATCCTTAGAGGCTAAGGTGAACAAGTTTTCTCCCTCCTCCTTATGACACCCTTTTAGATACCTGAAAACTGCTATCATGTCCCCTCTTAGGCCTTGGCTACACTTACCCGCTAGTTCGACAGCTGGAAATCGAACTTCTGGGTTCGACTTATCGCGTCTAGTCTGGACGCGATAAGTCGAACCCGGAAGTGCTCGCCGTCGACTGCGGTACTCCAGCTCGCCGAGAGGAGTACCGCGGAGTCGACGGGGGAGCCTGCCTGCCGCGTGTGGACCAAGGTAAGTTCGAACTAATTCGAACTAAGGTACTTCGAACTTCAGCTACGTTATTCACGTAGCTGAAGTTGCGTACCTTAGTTCGAATTAGGGGGGTAGTGTAGACCTGGCCTTAGTCTTCTCTTTTCCAAACTAAACAAACCCAATTCTTTCAGCCTTCCTTCATAGGTCATGTTCTCAAGACCTTTAATCATTCTTGTTGCTCTTCTCTGGACCCTTTCCAATTTCTCCACATCTTTCTTGAAATGCGGTGCCCAGAACTGGACACAATACTCCAGCTGAGGCCTGAGCAGAGTAGAGCAGAAGAATGACTTCTCATGTCTTGCTCACAACACACCTGTTAATACATCCCAGAATCATGTTTGCTTTTTTTGCAACAGCATCACACTGTTGACTCATATTTAGCTTGTGGTCCACTATAACCCCTAGATCCCTTTCTGCCGTACTCCTTCCTAGAGAGTCTCTTCCCATTCTGTATGTGTGAAACTGATTGTTCCTTCCTAAGTGGAGCACTTTGCATTTGTCTTTGTTAAACTTCATCCTGTTTAACTCAGACCATTTCTCCAATTTGTCCAGATCATTTTGAATTATGACCTTGTCCTCCAAAGCAGTTGCAATCCCTCCCAGTTTGGTATCATCCGCAAACTTAATAAGCATACTTTCTATGCCAATATCTAAGTCGTTAATGAAGATATTGAACAGAGCCGGTCCCAAAACAGACCCTGCGGAACCCCACTCGTTATGCCTTTCCAGCAGGATTGGGAACCATTAATAACAACTCTCTGAGTACGGTTATCCAGCCAGTTATGCACCCACCTTATAGTAGCCCCATCTAAATTGTATTTGCCTAGTTTATCGATAAGAATATCATGCGAGACCATATCAAATGCCTTACTAAAGTCTAGGTATACCACATCCACAGCTTCTCCCTTATCCACAAGACTCATTATCCTATCAAAGAAAGCTATCAGATTGGTTTGACATGATTTGTTCTTTACAAATCCATGCTGGCTGTTCCCTATCACTTTACCACCTTCCAAGTGTTTGCAGATGATTTCCTTAATTACTTGCTCCATTATCTTCCCTGGCACAGAAATTAAACTAACTGGTCTGTAGTTTCCTGGGTTGTTTTTATTTCCCTTTTTATAGATGGGCACTATATTTGCCCTTTTCCAGTCTTCTGGAGTCTCTCCCGTCTTCCATGATTTTCCAAAGATAATAGCTAGAGGCTCAGATACCTCCTCTATTAGCTCCTTGAGTATTCTAGGCCCTGGTGACTTGCAGGCATCTAACTTTTCTAAGTGATTTTTAACTTGTTCTTTTTTTATTTTATCTGCTAAACTTACCCCCTTCCCATTAGCATTCACTATGTTAGGCATTCCTTCAGACTTCTCGGTGAAGACCGAAACAAAGAAGTCATTAAGCATCTCTGCCATTTCCAAGTTTCCTGTTACTGTTTCTCCCTCTTCACTAAGCAGTGGGCCTACCCAGTCTTTGGTCTTCCTCTTGCTTCTAATGTATTGATAAAAAGTCTTCTTGTTTCCCTTTATTCCTGTAGCTAGTTTGAGCTCATTTTGTGCCTTTGCCTTTCTAATCTTGCCCCTGCATTCCTATGTTGTTTGCCTATATTCATCCTTTGTAATCTGTCCTAGTTTCCATTTTTATATGACTCCTTTTTATTTTTTAGATCATGCAAGATCTCGTGGTTAAACCAAGGTGGTCTTTTGCCACATTTTCTATCTTTCCTAACCAGCGGAATAGCTTGCTTTTGGGCCTTTAATAATGTCCCTTTGAAAAACTGCCAACTCTCCTCAGTTGTTTTTCCCCTCAGTCTTGATTCCCATGGGACCTTACCTATCAGCTCTCTGAGCTTACCAAAATCTGAGTATTCCCTCAAACCCTTTCACCCCGCCCTAAGGGGAAGAGCTGAGAAAGAAAAACAAAGGATATCAGCTGTTGCCACCAGCTAATTAAACAACATATGCACAAACCTCTTAAGACACAAAAAAAAAAACCAATCCTGTTTTTAATAAAGGTAAATTTTATTAAAAAACAAAAGAAAGAAAATACATCTGGAACTTAGGTTATTGCTAGATTTAAAAAGAGCAAATGTAATAATTAAGTATCAAGAATGGTTTTCTTGAGGTCCAGCTTAATGGTTACAAGCAAAACAAAATCATTTGGGGGTTAGCACAGAGGAGTCCACAAGCCAATAAGGAGGGAAAAAAAGAGATAAACCTAATTGCGTCTTCCTAGACATTCCCTGATCTACTTACATATCTGGGGGTTTTAAATAATTAGTCTCTAGGTATGATCTGATGGTTTTTCACACCTGGTTTAAAGCTTCCTACAGCATAGTTCATCCCTGTTCCTGCTCTGCGTCTCCTCTCTCCGGAGAACAACAACAGACAGACAAAACAGGAGACTTGTTTCAATTTTAAAAAGTTCTAGCCTTCCCATTGGCTTTTTTGGCCAGGTGCCCACTCACTTTCTTTTACCTATGCATGCAGTCAGACTTTTTAACCCTTTACAGGTAAAGCAAGTAGAGAACAACTACCAAGAGGGATTTTATAGCTAACTGGCTGACTGGGTGTCCACAAAAGGGAGCTACCCCCTCCTCCCCATTTATCACAACAATAAATGTAGCAGTGTTGTCTAATGAATAAGAACAGTCTCACTGCAGCAGCTGGAAGGGGTCTATTCAATGAACGAGGCAGGAGGTTGCAGAAAGAGACCGCATGGTTTTGTGATTCAGGCAGTGGCCTGTGCACTAGGAAAGCTGGGTTCTCTCTTTGGCTGTGCCACAGATTTCCTCTGGGAAGTTAGAGAAGTTACATGGCCCACATGTCCAGAGGTGACCATTCATTGTGTGTTGTCCATGTTCTGGATCCCCCAGCGGAGCCAGAAGGGCCTCAAGGTCAGAAATGCTGAGCACTAGCTCCGCCAACTAAGCTGGGAACACTCAACATTGCTTACCAGCGAGGCCCATGATGTCCCAAGTCCTTAGCCTCTCTGTGCCTCCGTTCCCATCTGTACCATGGGATAATAGCCTCCCCGGGGTATCATGAGGGTCAGTATAGTTAAGTGTGGGCGCTACTTGTATGCTGTGGTGGTAATATGGCCCACAATAGGTCAGAAGCAGGGATCACTGGGGGAGGCTCTCTGGCCTGTGTTATGCTGATCAGCTCAGTAACCACCACGGCCTCCCCTGGTCTGGATCTCTGACCCCCTCTTGTAATTAGGGGGCAGGTGCCCTGGGGCAGGATTACATTGTGCCCTTTACTAATGTGTGAGTGTTTGACTTTGCCACCTTAATACCACACTCCTAACAGTCAGCGGGGGGGAGGGGGTGGGGCAGGCGGGTATTGAGGCATTGTGTATATATAGGGACTACAGGATGGGGTCAGGACATGTTTTGTCAGCGTGTGTTCCAGATGATTGGTCACTCCTTTTGTTGGAGCCATGGAACGAGTTATTGTCAGGGACAGGGTGTGTGCTCCAGGCCAGCAGTACCGCCTAATGGCCATACGGTGGGGTGTAACACCTAACAGTGATAGGCTAACAAGGGTCTGTTTACCTGGCAGTTACAGTTTGGGGCAGTGTTGCCCACTGGCAAGAGTGGGGATGCGGGTAGAGGAACTCAGGCCCATCCTACTCCACTGGGTTCTGATCCAGGGCCCAGCTGATACCGCTAAGCGTGCTTCCTGGGTCACTGCCTACCCTTGTGCCAGTCCCCTCCAACATCGTCACAGGTTGGCTTTGGGGTCCCTCCTGTGTTCCCCTCAGATCCATCTCTGGAGTCTTTCCACTGGCCACAGCAAGTCATCACCCTAGTCTCCTGTGGTTGATGGGCTTCCAGTGGCTTGGCTCTGAGGCTCAGTCCTAGTGGCATGGAGCACTAGTGGCTTCCTAGCAGGGGGCAGCTGCACCTGACTGCTCTCCTCCACATCAGCCCAGACTGAGCTGAGTCGCTCCCTTTTAAATACTTCCTCCACTGGGAGCATGTGCAGCAGAGGTGAGGGGGTGTGGTCTCTTGGGCCCAGAGCAGTTCTTTAATCCTCACCTCACCAGAGTGGTGTTAGTACACTAGTCACAGAGATACAGAAAATAAGAAATGGACAGATATGAAATCTCTTTCCATTCCCCACCCATATTGTATTCCATATAGGCCATATATGTGAGTGGGAAGGGGAACTAGTGAGACAATAATTATGGGATTTTCAACATTTTAATTGGGACTGTTTTGTATTCTTCTACTGGCAAAGCCAGAAGTTTTAGTTGCCATGTGTGCAACTGTACAAGGCTCAAGGGGAAAGAAATAATGTAACTGAGAACTGGAGAACACATCCAACAGGGACCTAACAGCTTTTTCTGAATATTTGCATGTAACAAGTGTAGAGACTAATGTTTCAGTTGCAGTTTCTTGATCTTCTGTAGTCCAGTTAGGGGACACAAGCAGTTGTTTTGTTCAACATCTTCATTAATGATCAGGATGATGGGATGAAGTGCACCCTCGGCAAGTTCGCAGATGACACTAAGCTGTGGTGAGAGGTAGATACACTAATGGGTAGGGATAGAATCCAGAGTGACCTAGACAAATTGGAGGATTGGGCCAAAAGAAATCTGATGAGGTTCAACAAGGACAAGTGCAGAGTCCTGCACTTAGGAAGAAAGAATCCCATGCACCTCTACAGGCTGGGGACCGACTGGCTAAGCAGCAGTTCTGCAGAAAAGGACTGGGGATTACAGTGGACGAGAAGCTGGATGAGAGTCAACAGTGAACCCTTGTTGCCAAGAAGGCTAGTGGCATATTGGGCTGTATTAGTAGGAGCATTGCCAACAGATCAAGGGAAGTGATTATTCTCCTCTATTCAACACTGGTAAGGCCACACTGGGAGTATTGCGTCCAGTTTTGGTCCCCCCACTACAGAAGGGATGTGAACAAATTGGAGAGAGTCCAGCAGAGGGCAACGAAAATGATTAGGGGGCTGGGGCACATGACTTATGGGGAGAGGCTGAGGGAACTGGACTTATTCAGTCTGCAGAAGAGAAGAGTGAAGGGGGATTTGATAGCAGCCTGCAGAAGAGAAGAGCAAGAGGGTGTAATGATGCTGGCTTTGGTGGGACCCAACTGAGAGTACCAAATCAGGACAAATTGCTTAGAGCAGGGCAGTTACAGCCCAAAGCTGGAGTTTCTTTACTAAGGCAAACCAAACCAGCCAAACAGCGAAGACTTCAGTTTTACCCCACTGGCTAACCACAAGTCACACAAGCAATTCCCTTAGACACTCCAGTTTCCCACTATCACCACCAGTGACACTCGTCATGGGGATGAATGGTTATGAAAACCAATGCCCCAGTAAAAGGAAAAAGGTTCTCCTGATCCTCAAGGACCAACCCCCAGACCCAGGTCAATATACAAATCAGATCTTACCCACAAATCACGCTGTTGTCAATCCTTTAGAATCTAAAGGGTTATTCATAAAAGGAAAAAGACATAGATGAGAGCTAAAATTGGTTAAATGGAATCAATTACATACAGTAATGGCAAAATTCTTGGTTCAGGCTTGTAGCTATAATGCAATAAGCTGCAAGTTTAAATCAAGTCTCTGGAGTACATCCACAGCTTGGATGTGTCATTCAGTCCTTTGTTCAGAGCTTCAGTTTGTAGCAAAGTTTCTCCAGAGGCAAGAAGCAGGATTGAAGACAAAATGGAGGAGATATCAGGGCCTTTTATATCCTCTCCCCTGTGGAAGATCACAGCAGCAAGATGGAGCCTGGAGTCACACAGGGCCGCCCAGAGGATTCAGCGGGCCTGGGGTCTTCAGCGGTGGGGGGCCCCCGCCGCCGAAGACCCAGCGCTTTGGCGGCAGGTCCCGGGGCGGAAGGACCCCCCACTGCCGAATTGCCGCTGAACATCCACTCCGGGGGCCTGGGCCCTGGGCCCCACGAGAGTTTTCCGGGGGCCCCAGAGCGAGTGAAGGACCCCTTAGAGGTTTTTAAGGCCCAGCTTGACAAAGCCTTGGCTGGGATGATTTAGTTGGTATTGGTCCTGCTTTGAGTAGGGGGTTGGACTAGATAACCTCCTAAGGTCTCTTCCAGCACTAATATTCTATGATTCTATGTGCTACCAGTGCCCCATCACCCCAGCAGTGCCAGAGGTGCTGCTGTCTTGAATGCACACTGACTGCTGCAGTTCTTAGTACTGTGCCCAGAGAGCAGGTCTAGACCGTACAGTAACTGTCCATGCAAAGGTCCCGCCACGGCTAGTCCCAAACGGAGCTGCATGGCTGGTAGTGTGACAGTAGGCGATACCCCCAAATGCCAATATAGAGAAGGCCCCTGGAGCAGCATCTCAGGAGGACAGATGCTCTTTGAGTTTCAGCCCAGCATTGCTCACAGGAGCTCTGGAGGTGCTGGCCAGTGAGTGGGACCCATATCTTCCCTGTGTTGACAAGGCCTGTGAGAGGGATTGGTCCATTGTGGAGATGGGCAGCAGTTCTCTGTGGGAGGGGAGCCAGACGCCAGCTATTCCCACCCATCACGGGATCCATGGGCTCCGTCCCATACACCCTCTCTCAGTGATGAGCTGAAGCCCGTTCGCACCGGTTATTGCAAACCGGTTTTTAAATTTAGACGCTGGTTTAGAGCTTGTTGTTAAAGGGGTGGGCAATTGGGAGAGGGAGGATTTTCTGTCATTACACCGGCCTGCGGGCCATGTCCGGCCCGCCTGAGCTCCCAGCTGGGGAGGCTCCCCTGGCCCCTCCCCCCTCTCGCAGAGCCTCAGCGTGCCACGCTGCCAGCGCCAGTGCTCTGGACCACTCCTGGGCAACTCTGCAAGAGCTTTGAGCTGCATGGTAAGGGGGTGGGGCTGCGAGCTCCAACGAGCCGCGCGGCATGGATACTCGCTGCCCTGAGCAGCATGGTAAGGGGGCCGGGCCAGGGCTGGGAGGAGGAGTTGGATAAGGGGAAGGGAGCGGTTGGAGGGGGCGAAAGTTCTGGGGGACGGTCAGGGGACGGGGGGGTTGGGTAGGCGTAGGAGTTCCAGGGGTCTGTCGGGGTGGTGGTGGATGGGGGGGGGGTTGGGGCAGTCAGGGGACAGGGAGCGGGGCGAATTGGGTAGGGGGTGGGGTCCTGGGGGGCAGTTAGGGTGGGGGGGTCTCAGGAGGGGGTGGTCAGGGGACAAGGAGCAGGGGGGGTTGATGGGTTGTGGGTTCTCAGGGGGGCAGCAGGGCTGCCCAGAGGGGGGCAAGTGGGGCAATTTGCCCCAGGCCCCACAGGGGCCCCCACGAGAATGTCAGAGGCTCCCCCCTGCCTCCACCTTCGCCCATCCCCTGGCGCCTCAGCGCGCCGTGTCCCGGAGTGGCCCTGACAGTGTTGCAGCGGCGTGGCTCGGGTAGGGCCTGAGGTCCTCCCGCTCAGAGCCACGTGGTAAGGGGGTGGGGCTGCGAGGTCCGGCGGGCCTAGTGGCAGGACCTCCTGGATGCAGCTCGCTGAGGCTCTGGGAGGCGGGGGTGAGTGGCACGGTAAGCCCCTCTGAGCCGGGCACCCCCCAACCCCCAGCTCCGAGCCCAGTCCCTCTGAGCCAGACACCCCTCTGACCCCATCCCCCTGCAGCACTGACCCCCAGCTCCGAGCCCAGCCCCTCTGAGCCGGGCACCCTCCTCCCCCCTTCTCCCTGCAGCCCTGACCCCTAGCTCCGAGCCCAGCCCCTCTGAGCCAGACACCCCCCGACCCCATCCCCCCACAGCCCTGACCCCCAGCTCCGAGCCCAGCCCC